>NC_073258.2:87162500-87462500 GCF_029289425.2 Pan paniscus | reverse complement strand
TCATTGATGGTCTCTGTTTTTGAGGAGTTTACAGCTCAACTGAGAACAATTCTAAGCCAATATAAGCCAATGTGTGAAGTGTGGCATGGGTTGTCTAGTTTACTTTGCAAGTAATGAGGTAATTCATTATAGGAGGAAATCCCTCCATTGAATTGTTGGTTCTTGATCTAAACCTTGAGAGAAGGATTTTGATTCACATTGGGAAGATGGCCCATCAGAATCTCTGGCATACAAAGATTTACTGGATGAGTTCCAAGCAGGAGAAACTGCATAGGCAAGGCTATAGGCTGGAAAAGCCAAGAATCATAGACTCTCAGGATTGGGAGTGTAAGGGACACTGCTGGTTGCCCCTTCCTCCTTATTAACAACCCCAATTTTTTCAGTTATCCATCTTCCTCCAAATGGTCACGCACTTTGAGTCTTGGCCCTTCCCAGAATCAACCAGTAGGTCTCAAATCCAAGCCATCATAGTGTTGTGGTTCCTTGTCAGTGATTACTTTAGGTGTAGATATATGACCTAATTCTGGTCAAAGAAATGTGAGGGTGATTTGCCACAGGACTTCTGGGAAAAGCTTTCCTCATCACAAGAAAGCCCCTCTTCTTCCCTGGACATTTCCTGGGTAATGGCTCCACTGGCCAGGGTAGGGAAGGTAAAGTTGGATGTAGGGCAAAGTGAGGAGTTTGGATTGGGTCAGGGATCATGATGCACTTTCCAGTGGGGTAGACTCTAATTTCAAAGCAAGTTTTGAGGATGTTAATTCTCAAGAGGACTAAAGAGGAGAGCCCACAGGGAACTACAGTACTAACCGAAGCATGAGGAGGGAAGAGCCTGATGAGCTCCTAGATGTGGAAATGAGAGATGGAAATCCAAGAGGCCAAGAAAGAGGAGTCTGTGGTATGTGAAGGTGAGCTGGATGTGAAGGTAAAAGTGAGAGGAAGAATTGTCCGATTGTGAACTGTGTTGTGGTGGACTGACGGTTGTGGGAAGTTGAGCTTGGGCTCCAGAAATGGAACAATGATTAAAACAACTACTACCACCTACTTTTACTGAGTGGCCAGTACTCAGTAAAAGATAATAAAGTTGTCTTTATTATCTTTGAATCGTACAACAGTCCTAGGAGGTGAGAGTGCATTATTGTCCTTAGACAAGCGGTTCAGAGGAGGCAGAGACTTGCCTAAGGCCATATGACAAGCAAGTGGCAGGATTCAAACCTGAATCTATTCTATTCCAACGTCTTTCCTTGTTCCATATTGAAATCCCTCAATCCTATATTAAAACTCAGCATTTCTGAATTATGTGTGTCCCCATAAATATGCTCCCTCTCCCCAAACAACCACAAGAAAGCAAACACATAACTAAAGTGAATGAAATCAGCAACAGGTATCTGCAGGAGTCCATGTGCATCAGTCTCAGGGCTAGAGTCCCTTGCAGGGACATGGGGTGAAATGGATTTGTGAATTTCCATGCCACATCAAGGTGCCATGTTAAAGAGCCTCAGCAAGAAAGCCAGGGCTTGCACCTTGGGCAGGTTCTTCAGACCTGCACAGGCAGAGCCTTGTAAGTACACACCAAACACTTCATGGAGCTCCTGCTCCCAAGATGCCCCCTTAAGTAGGTGTCAGGATGTTTAATGGCCTCCACATTTTGAAACCTCCCTGCACAGCTTGTGGAGCACTCTAGCCAATACAGATGTTACTTGTGTGCCCCCTGCAGCCCACTCCTGAACACTCCTAGACAACTCCCTGCACTGGGTTCCAAGACAGGCTGAGAAATTGCCTCCTAAGAGGCCTTTGAAAAGAAAGATCTCTTCAGTAAGCCTGACATGGGAACAGATGGAATTGATTAGCTTTTAAGAGACCCTTGAGCTCTGCATTTCTGCAGGTTTGCCTTTCCTAGTAGCATACACTGAGAGGTTCATGAAGCTATAAATTAATCAGCTCAAATCAAGACCAAGGGGAAAAATGACTCCCTGCCCCCCCGGGCAGGGCATGGGCACAAATCAGTGGAAATGATAGGACTAGAACTCAGGCCTCCTGCCTCTTATTTCAAAAGTTTTTACTCCTCTCCATTGTGCACAGTGATAGTTATTCCCTCCACTATTTGAATCAAACTTAATTTGCAATTATTATATTTAATGCATATTTAATATTATATATAATATTATATTTATGTAGCACTTCGAACTGTTTTTTTTTAATTATACTTTAAGTTTTAGGGTACATGTGCACATTGTGCAGGTTAGTTACATATGTATACATGTGACATGCTGGCGTGCTGCACCCACTAACTCGTCATCTAGCATTAGGTATATCTCCCAATGCTATCCCTCCCCCCACCCCACAACAGTCCCCAGAGTGTGATATTCCTCTTCCTGTGTCCATGTGTTCTCATTGTTCAATTCCCACCTATGAGTGAGAATATGTGGTGTTTGGTTTTTTGTTCTTGCGATAGTTTACTGAGAATGATGATTTCCAATTTCATCCATGTCCCTACAAAGGACATGAACTCATCATTTTTTATGGCTGCATAGTATTCCATGGTGTATATGTGTCACATTTTCTTAATCCAGTCTATCATTGTTGGACATTTGGGTTGGTTCCAAATCTTTGCTATTGTGAAAAATGCTGCAATAAACATACGTGTGCATGTGTCTTTATAGCAGCATGATTTATAGTCCTTTGGGCATATACCCAGTAATGGGATGGCTGGGTCAAATGGTATTTCTAGATCTAGATCCCTGAGGAATCGCCACACTGACTTCCACAATGGTTGAACTAGTTTACAGTCCCACCAGCAGTGTAAAAGTGTTCCTATTTCTCCACATCCTCTCCAGCACCTGTTGTTTCCTGACTTTTTAATGATAGCCATTCTAACTGGTGTGAGATGGTATCTCATTGTGGTTTTGATTTGCATTTCTCTGATGGCCAGTGATGATGAGCATTTTTTCATGTGTTTTTTGGCTGCACAAATGTCTTCTTTTGAGAAGTGTCTGTTCATGTCCTTCACCCACTTTTTGATGGGGTTGTTTGTTTTTTTCTTGTAAATTTGTTTGAGTTCATTGTAGATTCTGGATATTAGCCCTTTGTCAGATGAGTAGGTTGCGAAAATTTTCTCCCATTCTGTAGGTTGCCTGTTCACTCTGATGGTAGTTTCTTTTGCTGTGCAGAAGCTCTTTAGTTTAATTAGATCCCATTTGTCAATTTTGTCTTTTGTTGCCATTGCTTTTGGTGTTTTGGACATGAAGTCCTTGCCCATGCCTATGTCCTGAATGGTAATGCCTAGGTTTTCTTCCAGGGTGAACTCAAATACAATCCTGCCAAGTGCCCTGTGCAACAGAAAAGGCAGCCCCCTTCCACACAAGGAAATAGACAATTCAGGAAATTCACTGACTCCCCAAACCTGTACAAATAGAGATATAGCTGAACCTAGGGTTGGAGTTTCTATTTGCCTCCAGGACTCTTTCTGCTACTAAGCTATAAACTTCCAATGGTCAGGAGACAAATTTGTTTGCTCATAATTTTATACCCAGCAGCTAGCACAGGGCCTTCCATACAGTTCTTGTCAGATGGAAGGAAGGATGGATGGAAGGAGTAGTGGATAGATAGAAGAAATTTTATTTTTCTGATGACTTCCAATAGAATCCTAGAGGAGTGAGCTTCTATTATCCATGGCTCCCTACTTAAAGACAGAGCTCTAACTCTATAACTTTGTTTAAAATGCATTGCATGTTAAATTTTTAAAACATGAATGTAAAAAGTAAATGTAAAAAGTGTAAAAATTCCTTTAAGGATCTTCAGCAAGAAGACTTGCATAGGGCTTAGTGGGCACTCAGTAAATGTTTCTGAAACTTAATTGGATTTAAATGCTAGGATGGGGAGATAAAAGTACTTTCAAAAAGTTTCTGTTACCAGGATAAAGGATAGACTTTATCCCTTATTTGCAAAGTAACTTTATCCCCAAATCCAGCCTATCAGCTGGGGAGAAATCAATAGCTAGAGTGAAATGAGATTATGTCCTACACTTCCAGAATCCTTGGTTCTGGAAAATTAATAATAATGTCCAGTCCTCATCACAAATGAGGTTCCATAGATTGCCCTGGCCTGCTGCTGCAGGATGAACCCTGGATAAGCCAATCTGTGCTTCCCATGTGCAGCCAAGTGGACGACATAGATGTGATGTTGGCATAGTAACATTTTTACTGACTGGAAGAACAGATGAAGCTAGGGTGAACCTCCTTGGATTGTAAGGGGGTGGGAGTGGAGGTAAGAAGTAGTAAGGAGCAGAGAAAGTTACCTTTTACTAGACAAAGATGCAGGAAGCTTGAATTCAAGTAATAGCAGGACAAATACAGGTAAAATGCTGGCTAAAATAATTAAGATAAATAGGTAAGTGATTTTGATTATTGAACTGAGAGGGCAGTGTTTGAGAGTAAACCTCTACCTAGGCCAGTGGTTTTAAACCTTCGTTAAGAATTCACTTATGAAAAATTAGACTCCAGCTCTCTTGCCAATTCTGATTCACTGTGTCAGGAGTAGGGCCCAAGACTCTCCATTTTAAAACTACTTACAAGTTCTTCTCCTGCAAGAAGCTTATTCTCCACACAAGTAACAGATGGGCCATATTTTCTTAAACATTACCCTGGGAAAACAAAAGCATCAGAGAGCAAACCCAAGTGGAAGTCCACTCAACTATTCTCACTTTGTATCCCTATGGAATAGGGATATAAGGAAAGAAAAAATATTTGCACAGTTGTGCAGCGTGTGTTTTAAGCTAAGTGTTATTATTATTATTATTTTGAGATATAGTCTTGCTCTGTTGCCCAGGCTGGAGTGCAATGGCATGATCTCGGCTCACTGCAACCTCCACCTCATAGGTTCAAGCAGTTCTCCTGCCTCAGTCTCCCGAGTAGCTGGGATTACAGGCATGTGTCACCCTGCCCCACTAATTTTTGTATTTTTAGTAGAGGAGGGGTTTTGCCATGTTGGCCAGGCTGGTCTCGAATGCCTGACCTCAGGTGATCTGTGAGCCTCAGCTTCCCACAATGCTGGGATTACAGGCGTAAGCCACCTCGCCCAGCCTAAGCTAAGTGTTATTTAAAAAGAGTCAAAGAGAAAAAAATTAACTTAAAAGTGTATAAAGTAGAAAAGTCACAGTAAGCTAAGGTTAATTTATTATTAAAGAAATTTTTTTTGAAAAAAATTTAGTGTAGCCTAAGTATACAGTGTTATAAAGTCTACATTAGTATACAGTAATGTCCTGGGCCATCACATTCACTCATCTCTCACTCACTGACTCACCCAGAGCAACTTCCAGTTCTGCAAATTTCATTCATTTTAGGTGTCCTATACAGGTGCACCATTTTACATATATATATACACACCTCATTTTTACCATACTTTTTTAATGTTTGGGTGTTCAGATAGTAACAAATATTTACTATTTTGTTATAATTACATACAGTAGTCAGTACAGTAACATGATGTACATGTTTGTAGCCTAGGAGCAATAGGCTATGCCACGTAGCCTAGGTGTGTAATAGGCTATACCACGTAGCGTAGGTGTGTAATAGGCTATATCATGTAGCCTAGGTGTGTAATAGGCTATACCATCTAGGTTTGTGTAAGTGCACTTTATGGTGTTCACACAATGATGAAATTGTCTAATTATGCATTTTCCAAAACATACATCCATTGTGACTGTATTTTGTTGAAGATTTTTATATCTGTGTTCATCAAGGATATTAGCCTGTAGTCTTCTTTTCTTTGTTGTGTCCTCGTCAGGCTTTAGTATCAAAGTAATGCTGGCCTTGTAAATGAGTTTGGAAGTATTTCCTTCTCTTTTTGGAAGAATTTGAGAAAGACTGACATTAGCTCTTCTTTAAATATTTGGTAGAATTCAACAGTGAAGCTATCTGGTCCTGGGTTTTTCTTTGATGGTTGACTTTTGATCACTGATTCAATCTCCTTACTCACTCTTAGATCTGTTCATATTTTCTATTTCTTCATGATTCAGTCTTGGCAGGTACTATGTTGCCAAGAATTCATCCATTTCTTGTAGATTATCCAATTCTTTGATATATAGTTGTTCATAACAGTCTTTTATATTTCTGTAGTATCAGCTGTAATATCTTCTCTTTCATTTCTGATTTTGAGTCTTCTCTCTTTTTTTCATAGTATAGCTAAGGGTTTGTCAATTTTGCTTATCTTTTCAAAAAACCCAACTCTTAGTTTTGTTGATCTTTTCTATTATTTTTCTAGTCTTTATTTACTTCTGTTCTTATCTTTGTTATTTCCTTTCTTATGCTAACTTTGGGCTCAGTTTTTTCTTTTTCTAGTTCCTTGAGGTATAAGATTAGGTTACTTGTTTGTGAGTCTTTTTTTTTGTTTTGGAGACCCCATCTTGCTCTGTCACCTAGGCTGGAGTGCAATGATGTGATCTCAGCTCACTGCAACCTCTGCCTCCTGGGTTCAAACGATTCTCCCACCTCAGCCTCCTGAGTAGCCAGGATTACAGTCGCCTGAAACAAGCCCAGCTAATTTTTTAGTAGAGACGGGGTTTTGCCATGTTGGCCAGGCTGGTCTGGAACTCCTGACCTCAGCTGATCCACCCATCTTGGTCTCCCAAAATGCTGGGGTTACAGGCGTAAGCCACCACGCCAGAGCCCTTTCTTCTTTTTTGATGTAGGAGTTTATTGCTATAAACTTTCCTCTTAGAATTGCTTTTGTTGCATCTCATATGTTACATTATGCTATGTTTCCAGTTTCATTTATCTCAAGATATTTTTAAATTTCCCTTTTTAAATTGCTTCTTTGACCTAAGGGTTGTTCAGAGAATGTTGTTTAATTTCCACGTATTTCAATTTTCCAAAATTCCTCCTGTTACTGATTTCTAGTTTTATATCATAGTGATTAGAAAAGATACTTTCCATAGATAGGATTTCAACATTCTTAAATTTGTTAAGACCTGTTTTATGGCCTAACATATGATCTATCCAGGAGAATGTTCTGTATGCATTGGAGAAGAATGTGTATTCTGTTGCAGTTGAAAGAAATGTTCTGTATATGTCTGTAGATCCATTTTGTTCAAAGTGTAGTTCAAGTCGAATGTTATCTTATTTATTTTCTGTCTGATCTGTCTATTATTGAAAGTTGGAGATTGAGGTCTTCTGCTATTATTGTATTGCAGTCTATCTCACCCTTCAGATATTTTAATATTTGCTTTATATAAGGCAAATATATTTGCTTTATATAAGGCACCAAAGTTAGGTGCAAATATATTTATAGAAGTTACACCCTCTTGATGAATTGACTCCTTTACCATTACATAATGATCTTCTTTGTCTCTTTTTTACAGTTTTTGATTTAATATCTATTCTGTTCTGTCTGATATAACTAACCCCTGTTCTTCTTTGGTTTACATTTGCGTGGAATATCTTTTTCCATCCCTCCACTTTCAGTTTCTGGGTTTTTTTTGTTTTGTTTTTTTTAATTATACTTTAAGTTTTAGGGTACATGTGCACAATGTGCAGGTTTGTTACATATGTATACATGTGCCATGTTGGTGTGCTGCACCCAGTAACTCGTCATTTAACATTAGGTATATCTCCCAGTGCTATGCCTCCCCCCACCCAAAAATAGGCCCCGGTGTGTGATGTTTCCCTTCCTGTGTCCATGTGTTCTCATCGTTCAATTCCCACCTATGAGTGAGAACATGTGACAGTTTGCTCAGAATGATGGTTTCCAGCTTCATCCATGTCCCTACAAAGGACATGAACTCATCATTTTTTATGGCTGCATAGTATTCCATGGTGTATATGTGCCACATTTTCTTAATCCATTCTATCATTGTTGGACATTTGGGTTGGTTCCAAGTCTTTGCTATTCTGAATAGTACCACAATTAACATACGTGTGCATGTGTCTTTATAGCAGCATGATTTATAATCCTTTGGGTATATACCCAGTAATGGGATGCCTGGGTCAAGTGGTATTTCTAGATCTAGATCCCTGAGGAATCGCCACACTGACTTCCACAATGGTTGAACTAGTTTACAGTCCCACCAACAGTGTAAAAGTGTTCCTATTTCTCCACATCCTCTCCACCACCTGTTGTTTCCTGACTTTTTAATGATTGCCATTCTAACTCGTGTGAGATGGTATCTCATTGTGGTTTTGATTTGCATTTCTCTGATGGCCAGTGATGATGAGCATTTCTTGATGTGTCTTTTGGCTGCATAAATGTCTTCTTTTGAGAAGTGTCTGTTCATATCCTTCACCCACCTGTTGATGGGGTTGTTTTTTTTTTTTCTTGTCAATTTGTTTGAGTTCTTTGTAGATTCTGGATATTAGCCCTTTGTCAGATGAGTAGAATGCAAAAATTTTCTCCCATTCTGTAGGTTGCCTGTTCACTCTGATGGTAGTTTCTTTTGCTGTGCAGAAGCTCTTTAGTTTAATTAGATCCCATTTGTCAATTTTGTCTTTTGTTGCCATTGCTTTTGGTGTTCTAGACATGAAGTCGTTGCCCATGCCTATGTCCTGAATGGTACTGCCTAGGTTTTCTTCTAGGGTTTTTATGGCTTTAGGTCTAACATTTAAGTCTTTAATCCATCTTCAATTAATTTTTGTATAAGGTGTAAGGAAGGGATCCAGTTTCAGCTTTCTACATATGGCTAGCCACTTTTCCCAGCACCATTTATTAGATAGGGAATCCTTTGCCCATTTCTTGTTTTTGTCAGGTTTCTCAAAGATCAGATGGTTGTAGATAAGTAGCATTATTTCTGAGGGCTCTGTTCTGTTCCATTGGTCTATATCTCTGTTTTGGTTCCAGTACCATGCTGTTTTGGTTACTGTAGCCTTGTAGTATAGTTTGAAGTCAGGTAGCGTGATGCCTCCAGCTTTGTTCTTTTGGCTTAGGATTGTCTTGGCAATGCGGGCTATTTTTTGGTTCCATATGAACTTTAAAGTAGTTTTTTCCAATTCTGTGAGGAAAGTCATTGGTAGCTTGATGGGGATGGCATTGAATCTATAAATTACCTTGGGCACTATGGCCATTTCCATGATATTTTGATTCTTCCTATCCATGAGCATGGAATGTTCTTCCATTTTTTTGTATCCTCTTTTATTTCATTGAGCAGTGGTTTGTAGTTCTCCTTGAAGAGGTCCTTCATGTCCCTTGTAAGTTGGATTCCTAGATATTTTATTCTCTTTGAAGCAATTGTGAATGGGAGTTCACTCATGATTTGGCTCTCTGTTTGTCTGTTATTGGTGTATAAGAATGCTTGTGATTTTTGCACATTGATTTTGTATCCTGAGATTTTGCTGAAGTTGCCTATCAGCTTAAGGAGATTTTGGGCTGAGACAATGGGGTTTTCTAGATATACAATGTCATCTGCAAACGGGGACAATTTGACGTCCTCTTTTCCTAATTGAATACCCTTTATTTCCTTCTCCTGCCTGATTGCCCTGGCCAGAACTTCCAACACTATGTTGAATAGGAGTGGTGAGAGAGGGCATCCCTGTCTTGTGCCAGTTTTCAAAGGGAATGCTTCCAGCTTTTGCCCATTCAGTGTAATATTGGCTGTGGGTTTGTCATAGACAACCCTTATTATTTTGAGATATGTCCCATCAATACCTAATTTATTGAGAGTTTTTAGCATGAAGGGTTGTTTAATTTTGTTGAATTTTTCTGCATCTATTGAGATAATCATGTAGTTTTTGTCTTTGGTTCTGTTTATATGCTAGATTACAGTTATTGATTTGCATATGTTGAACCAGCCTTGCATCCCAGGGATGAAGCCCACTTGATCATGGTGGATAAGCTTTTTGATGTGTTGCTGGATTTGGTTTGCCAGTATTTTATTGAGGAATTTTGCATCGATGTTCATCAGGGATATTGGTCTAAAATTCTCTTTTTTTGTTGTGTCTCTGCCAGGCTTTGGTATCAGGATGATGCTGGCCTCATAAAATGAGTTAGGGAGGATTCCCTCTTTTTCTATTGATTGGAATAGTTTCAGAAGGAATGGTACCAGCTCCTCCTTGTATCTCTGGTAGAATTCGGCTGTGAATCCATCTGGTCCTGGACTTTTTTTGGTTGGTAAGCTACCAATTTTGTTGATCTTTTCCAAAAAACTACTCCTGGATTCATTGATTTTTTGAGGGGTTTTTTGTGTCTCTCTCTCCTTCAGTTCAGCTCTGATCTTAGTTATTTCTTGCCTTCTGCTAGCTTTTGAATGTGTTTGCTCCTGCTTCTCTAGTTCTTTTAATTGTGATGTTAGGGTATCAATCTTAGATCTTTCCTGCTTTCTCTTGTGGGCATTTAGTGCTATAAATTTCCCTCTACACACTGCTTTGAATGTGTCCCAGAGATTCTGGCATGTTGTGCCTTTGTTCTCGTTGGTTTCAAAGAACATCTTTATTTCTGCCTTCATTTTGTTATGTACCCAGTAGTCATTCAGGAGCAGGTTGTTCAGTTTCCATGTAGTTGAGCGGTTTTGAGTGAGTTTCTTAATCCTGAGTTCTAGTTTGATTGCACTGTGGTCTGAGAGACAGTTTGTTATAATTCCTGTTCTTTTACATTTGCTGAGGAGTGCTTTACTTCCAACTATGTGGTCAATTTTGGAGTAGGTGTGGCATGGTGCTCAAAAGAATGTATATTCTGTTGATTTGGGGTGGAGAGTTCTGTAGATGTCTATTAGGTCCACTTGGTGCAGAGCTGAGTTCAATTCCTGGGTATCCTTGTTAACTTTCTGTCTCATTGATCTGTCTAATGTTGACAGTGGGATGTTAAACTCTCCCATTATTATTGTGTGGGAGTCTAAGTCTCTTTGTAGGTCTCTAAGGACTTGCTTTATGAATCTGGGTGCTCCTGTATTCAGTGCATATATACTTAGGATAGTTAGCTTTTCTTGTTGAATTGATCCCTTTACCATTATGTAATGGCCTTGTCTCTTTTGATTTTTGTTGGTTTAAAGCCTGTTTTATCAGAGACTAGGATTGCAATCCCTGCCTTTTTTTGTTTTCCATTTGCTTGGTAGATCTTCCTCCATCCCTTTATTTTAAGCCTATATGTGTCTCTGCACGTGAGATGGGTTTCCTGAATACAGCACACTGATGGGTCTTGACTCTTTATCCAATTTGCCAGTCTGTCTTTTAATTGGAGCATTTAGTCCATTTACATTTGAAGTTAATATTGTTATGTGTGAATTTGATCCTGTCATTATGATGTTAGCTGGTTAGTTTGCTTGTTAGTTGATGCAGTTTCTTCCTAGCCTCGATGGTCTCTACATTTTTGTATGTTTGTGCAGTGGCTAGTACTGGTTGTTCCTTTCCATGTTTAGTGCTTCCTTCAGGAGCTCTTGTAGGGCAGGCCTCGTGGTGACAAAATCTCTCAGCATTTGCTTGTCTGTGAAGTATTTTATTTTTCCTTCACTTATGAAGCTAGTTTGGCTGGATATGAAATTCTGGGTTGAAAATTCTTTTCTTTAAGAATGTTGAATATTGGCCCCCACTCTCTTCTGGCTTGTAGAGTTTCTGCCAAGAGATCAGCTGTTAGTCTGATGGGCTTCCCTTTGTGGGTAACCCAACCTTTCTCTCTGGCTGCCCTCAACATTTTTTCCTTCATTTCAACTTTGGTGAATCTGACAATTATTTGTCTTGGAGTTGCTCTTCTCAAGGATTATCTTTGTGGCGTTCTCTGAATTTGAATGTTGACCTTCCTTGCTAGATTGGGGAAGTTCTCATGTATAATATCCGGCAGAGTATTTTCCAACTTGGTTCCATTCGCCCCGTCACTTTCAGGTACACCAGTGAGACATAGATTTGGTCTTTTCGCATAGTCCCATATTTCTTGGAGGCTTTGTTCGTTTCTTTTTATTCTTTTTTCTCTAAACTTCTCTTCTCACTTCATTTCATTCATTTGATCTTCCATCACTGATACCCTTTCTTCCAGTTGATTGAATCAGCTACTGAGGCTTGTGCATTCGTCACGTAGTTCTCCTGCCTTGGTTTTCAGCTCCATCAGGTCCTTTAAGGATTTCTCTGCATTGGTTATTCTAGGAAGCCATTTGTCTAGTCTTTTTTCAAGGTTTTTAACTTCTTTGCCATGGGTTCGAACTTCCTCCTTTAGCTCAGAGTAGTTTGATCATCTGAAGCCTTCTTCTCTCAACTTGTCAAAGTCATTCTCTGTCCAGCTTTGTTCCATTGCTGGTGAGGAGCTGCGTTCCTTTGGAGGAGGAGAGGTACTCTGATTTTTAGAGTTGCCAGTTTTTCTGCTCTGTTTTTTCCCCATCTTTGTGGTTTTATCTACCTTTGGTCTTTGATGATGGTGACGTACAGATGGGGTTTGGTGTGGATGTCCTTTCTGTTTGTTAGTTTTCCTTCTAACAGTTAGGACCCTCAGCTGCAGGTCTGTTGGAGTTGCTGGAGGTCCACTCCAGACCCTGTTTGCCTGGGTATCAGCAGCAGAGGCTGCAGAACAGCAGATATTGGTGAACAGCAAATGTTGCTGCCTGATCGTTCCTCTGGAAGTTTTGTCTCACAGGGGTACCCAGCCATGTGAGGTATCAGTCTGCCCCTACTGGGTGTTGCCTCCCAGTTAGGCTATTCGGGGGTCAGGGACCCACTTGAGGAGTCAGTCTGGCCATTCTCAGATGTAAGCTGTGTGCTGGGAGAACCACTACTATCTTCAACGCTGTCAGACAGAGACATTTAAGTCTGCAGAGGTTTCTGCTGCCTTTTGTTTGGCATTGCCCTGCCCCGAGAGGTGGAGTCTACAGAGGCAGGCAGGCCTCCTTGCGCTGCAGTGGGCTCCACCCAGTTTGAGCTTCCCGGCTGCTTTATTTACCTACTCAAGCCTCAGCAAGAGTGGGCATTCCTCCCCCAGCCTCGCTGCCACCTTGCAGTTTGATCTCAGACTGCTGTACTAGCAATGAGCGAGGCTCCATGGGCATAGGACCCTCCGAGCCAGGCACGGGATATAATCTCCTGGTGTGCCATTTGCTAAGACCGTTGGAAAAGCGCAGTATTAGGGTGGGAGTGACCCGATTTTCCAGGTGCCGTCTGTCACCCCTTTCTTTGACTAGGAAAGGGAACTCCCTGACCCCTTGTGCTTCCTGGGTGAGGCAATGCCTCGCCCTGCTTCGGCTCATGCTCGGTGCGCTGCACCCACTGTCCTGCATCCACTTTCTGACACTCCCCAGTGAGATGAACTCGGTACCTCAGTTGGAAATGCAGAAATCATCCGTCTTCTCTGTTGCTCACGCTGGGAGCTGTAGACTGGAGCGGTTCCTATTAGGCCATCTTGGCTCCACCCTCTCCTTTTTTTTTTTTTTTTGAGACAGAGTTTTGCCCTTGTTGCCCAGGCTGGAGTGCAATGGCACGATCTCACCTCACTGCAACCTCTGCCTCCTGGGTTCAAGCAATTCTCTTACCTCGGTCTCCCTCGGTAACTGAGATTATACGTACCTGCCACCACGCACGGCTAATTTTTGTATTTTAGTAGAGATGGGGTTCACCATGTTGGTCAGGCTGGTCTTGAACTCATGACCTCAGGTGATCCACCCACCTTGGCCTCCCAGAGTGCTGGGACTACAGGCGTGAGCCACTGCACCCGGCCTCTGTGTGTTCTTAAAGGTGAACTGAATCTCTTGTAGGCAAAATATAGTGGGTCTTTTTTTTTTTTTTAAACCATTCAGCCATGTTAGCCTTTTGATAGGAGAATTAATTCATTTACATTCAAAGTAATTATTGATAAGTAAAGACTCACTACTGCCATTTTTTTAATGGTTTCCTGGTTATTTTGTGGATCCTCTGTTCCTTTCTTCCTCTCTTGCTGTTGTGGTTTGACTGTTTTCTGTCAACATCAAAAGTTTCTGTTAGAAACTTTTCTTCAAAGAATTAGGTATTTTAATAGAAATGTATCAGGCATTGTGCTCACTACTTTTCATATATTATCTTTAATTGTCACTGCTCTATTGGAAACATTTCATTACCCCTATTTTACAGATGAGAAAACTGAGGGTCAACTGTAGTCATTTGTCAAGGTCACTACTAACCAGATGACCTAGAATTTGGGTCTAAGTCTGTCTGACTGTCTGCTCTGAAGCTTCCCAATAATATCAATGTTTTGCAAGTTGGAGTGGGTCTCACTGGAACTTATCCCTGACCAGAGACACACACATCTTTTCTCAATCATTTCAAAGCAAATACTTTTTTGGCCTTTAACTTTCCTGATCTTGAATGTTCTGAGCTTCCTTCCTTTCAAGGGATTTGTAGTTTGGAGGCTGAACTTAGTCAAAACAACACATTAGATCAAATGTGTGCTTCTCCCCTTCCCCCTGCTTAATTGCATCTGATGAGTGGTCCTTTCAGACATATAATTCCAGGCACTTAGCTGTCTCTTACATTTGCTTCCAGGGATCATGGTCCCTGAAGTTTAAGCATATGTTTTCCCAGTGAACTTTTGTGCACTTTGAAAACTGCATTCTGTTCTCTCTTATTAAATTCCAGCTTTCATAACTAATATGCGATGATAGCTCCAGAAATGTTTATCTGGTAAATTAAAGTGGGTGGGGTCTTCCACTTACAAATTACTTCAGGATAGGACTCAGATGCCTGCCCATAGAACTGCCTCATAAATGCTAGCATAAAATGGATTCGAGCTTTTACAATTTCAGCTTTTTCTTGGTTTAGGGGACTATTATCTTGGTGTATCTTCACAGGGTTCTGAGCTCCTAGCCTATTTCTTAAACTGAGGCTGCAGATTTATGATTCAGAGGAAAAAAATGTGTGACTACTTCTCAAACCTGCTTTGGAAAAACAAGCAGATAGGATGTTTTTCTCTCCTTATCTTGTAGTTACATGTAAATAAGTGACTCATTGGCTGCGCCTCTGAGTCAGGGGGACAGTAATTTCAGAATCGCAGGTTTGATGATTATTTGCTTTGGATATCAAATGTTTGTATTAGAACAGAGACACATTCCAAACAACTTACTGCCCAGAGACCCAGATTCACTAGAGGCCTTCTAGACGTCAGGAAGGTGTTTGTTTTATAAAGTGGAGGCATGTGTGGGTCTGTGCCATGTTCACAGCCATAAAAGAAAGTGAAGAGTGTTAAGTGTGACTTTTCAGGGAAAGGGGCCTAAAGCCTCTGATTATTATTTCTGAAGGGGTAAATATTTTAGTAGAAAAAGAAACTTCTTTGTACCAACTCTGAGTTTCTTGGCACATTTTAATATTCTAAGTAACAGCTGAAACTACATTAACTTTCTCTGTTCTAATTGGAAACATCTGTGACTTGTGGAATTAGAATTTTTAGATTCTGAAGTGATTTTCTATTTGGACAGAGGTGTCAATTTCAGCTGAAATTTCCTTCTATTCCGCCTTTTTCCCCCTCCTGATTATAAAATGTTCAGTCAGCTAATGATGTGATGGAGGTTCAAGGCCTTCTTCATCAGCTTTTCCACGTACTCACGATTTTTAGTGAAAATTGCACGTATACTTCTTCAGCTATTTGCACACCTTATCAGCATTCTTCTTATTCGAGAAGAACAGATGGAGAAACTCTTTCAACTCTTGGAACTCAACTGGAACAATTATTTTCTGCCAAAAATAAAATCTCATAATCAACAAAGAGGATAGAGCAATATCTGAGATTTGCAAATTCCAGGAAGAAAAAAAAGAGTACAAACAATTAGAAACCTATTTCAGTTTTTCTCTGTGTTAATAGAAGCCTGTCTTCTACAGGGCTTAGTGTTTTACAATCATCACCTGAAACTCCAACAAGAAAGGCAAGAAGGCACAATGGTTTCTTACCTGCTTTCCCTTACTACTTTGCCAACTTACCTCAGTGATATTACCTCATTTTATTGAGCTTCGTTAATCTCAGGTGTAAATGAGGACAACAACATATACCTCCCAGACTTGTGGCAGTAAGTAAATGGCATAGCATTTATGAAATGTTCCCAATGGGAGCTAAATAAATGTTGGCTTCTTTTTTTTTTCTTTCTTACTTTTTACATATGGCAACTAAGGCAATAATGACATGACTTGCCTCAGTCCAAAGATCAGGTCTTCAAGGAGCCAACAGTAGGACTGAGGTTTGCTGGTTTAACACCTTTAAGTCTCCCTCCATAGAGTTTGGCAAAGAGTGAATTGTAGACTACCAAAAAGTCATGAAGGGCAAAAGACTGTGGGTGATATATAATCAACCTCCCAGACCCCCTTCCCCCCGGATACCAAAATCCATGGATGCTCAAATCCCTGATATAAAATGGTATAGTATTTGCATATAACATACATATCCTACAATATACTTTAAATCATCTCTAGATTACTTACTATACCTAATACAATGTAAATTCTATGTAAATAGTTGTTACAAGACTTGGAACCAAGCCAAATGCCCATCAGTGATAGACTGGATAAAGAAAATGTGGCACATATACACCATGGAATACTATGCAGCCATAAAAAAGAATGAGATTGTGTCCTTTGCAGGGATATGGATGAAGCTGGAAGCCATCATTCTCAGCAAACTAACACAGAAACAGAAAACCAAACTCCACATGTTCTCGCTCACATGTGGGAGTTGAACAGTGAAAACACACAGACACAGGGAGGGGAATAACATACACTGGGGCCTGTCGGCGGGTCAAGGAGGGGGCGGGGTAAGGGAAGGGATAGCATTAGGACAAATACCTAATGCATGTGGGGCTTAAAACCTAGATGACAGGTTGACAGGTGCAGCAAACCACCATGGCACATGTATACCTATGTAACAATACATTCTGCACATATATCCTAGAACCTAATGTAAAAAAAAAAAGAAAGAAAAAAATAGTCATTACACTACATTTTTAATTTGTGTTATTTTTTACCATTTTTTTAATTGGCCTTTTTTTCTTAATCTGGTTTTTTGTTTGTTTGTTTGTTTGAGACAAGAGTCTTGTTCTGTCACCCAGGCTGGAGTGCAATGACGCAATCTTGGCTCACTGCAACCTCTGCCTCCCGAGTTCAAGCAATTCTCCTGCCTCAGCCTCCTGAGTAGCTGGGACTACAGGTGTGTGCCACCACACCCAGCTAATTTTTGTATTTTTAGTAGAGATGGGGTTTTGCCATGTTGGCCAGGCTTGTCTCAAACTCCTGACCTTAGGTGATCTACCAACTTCGGCCTCCCAAAGTACTGGGGTTACAGGTATGAGTCACCATGGCGGCCTTTTTTCCTAATATTTTCAATCCACAGTAGGTTGAATCCAAGATGTAGAACCTGTGGATATGGATGGCCAACTGTAAGCCACTTCACAGAGGCTTTGTGTTATTACCAGGATTTTAATTAATGACTACACAGGGAAAGGACTCAAAATAATGCTACTAAGAGGATGAGCTTGACTTTCTATAGTAGACACCTAGAAAATGTAGTTTTGAAATTAGTAGACTGGATCTACAGATCAGTGAGTTTTTGAGAGTGAAAATAAAAATAAATAATTGTGTTAATAATTGTGTCAAGACACAGGGAAACTAAAGTATGTGGTTGCCCTGTCCATGAACCATAGCATGAAATTCTGTGTCTCTTGGAGAGGCAGTGACATTCATACCTTTGACAAACATTTCTTAAATTCAACCTGAAAATTTAAAGAGAGGCTCCTTTACGACTGACTTTGTACATGTATTATTTTATTTAATGCTCACACCAGCTTAGTGAGATAGACTTAATGATTACAGCTCCATTTTATTATTATTATTATTTTTTTTTTTTTTTTTTTTTGAGATGGAGTCTCGCTGTGTCGCCCAGGCTGGAGTGCAGTGGCGCAGTCTCGGCTCACTGCAAGCTCCGCCTCCTGGGTTCACGCCATTCTCCTGCCTCAGCCTCTGAAGTAGCTGGGACTACAGGCGCCCGCCACCACGCCCGGCTAATTGCTTTGTAGTTTTTAGTGGAGACAGTGTTTCACCGTGTTAGCCAGGATGGTCTCAATCTCCTGACCTCGTGATCCGCCCGCCTCAGCCTCCCAAAGTGCTGGGATTACAGGCGTGAGCCACTACACCCGGCCACAGCTACATTTTAATAATAAGCAATGGAGATTCGGTGGAGTTAAATAATATGCCAAAGTTGCACAATAAATAAGGGTTGGATTTGGGCTTTGAACCCAGGTCTGTCTAGCTCCGAGTCACAGATAACTGCGTGCCTTGGTAGATTAGAGTCATGGAACTCTAGAGTTTTGGAAGTTATCTGTTCTACCTTCTTCATCTTACCGACTGAGGAACAGGCTCAGAGAGGTCTGGTAACTTTCCCAAACTCACATAGTTAGATATAGTCGTAGAAAAACTTACATTGCCCTTGTTCTAAGTGCTCCATTCTCACATTCAGAGAAAGGAATAGACCATCTATGCAGAAATCCCTTTCTGAAGTAAACACTATGTTTGCAGGGCTGCATTAGGGGACCCATGCAATCAGTGGAAGTGGAGGATACAGTTCCTGCCCTTCTGAGCTTCAAGTCTACTGGAGGAAAATCATCCTGCAGGAACAAGAGGGAGGCAGAGAAAGGGGAGGGCCAAGGGGCCCTAGAAGGGACTCCAGGCCCAGCTCTGCAGCTCTCTCACTCTGTGAATTAGCCATTCTGGGCCCGCTTGTTCTCTAATTCTCGTTGGTCTTCAAATAATGTTTCTGTTATACCCCATTGCAAGGTTTTTTGGGGTTGTTTGTTTGTTTCTGATCTGACTAGATCAGAAAACCCCTCTGGATCAGAGATGAAGTCTTGCTCATACTTGTTTTCCATGTACTCAGCACAATGCCTGGCGCAAAGCAGAATGCATGAAATCAGTACAGGGCCTAAGCACTTGTTAATCTCAAGTGTGGGAAATTGAGGAACCCCCATCCATTCCAGGGAGGTCCCACTGATGGAGTCACATGGACAGATGTCAGGGTCCACACCTTTACACCTGGGCTCTAAAGTCAGGAGCACTCCACATCCACTGGTTATCTGGGAGGGTCAGAAGGAAAGGGGGCCTCCATGGGGCTGGGAGGGGGACACAGCCACTCCCTCTGTAACTTCCCACCTCAGAGGCGAACAGGATGGGCTTTCCAAGGTACAGGAAGTTAGCTATGGTTGTTCAGTGGGTTCAAATAATCAAAATATTCTTCAGGATAGAAAATAACACCAAAGAAGGATTGTGAGTGAACCACCACTAACATGTTCAGTTGTCTGTGGCCACCCCATCCCGCACTTCAGTCACACGTCCCTGAGGACGTTCCACAGAAAGCAGTGGAAAGTGTGATTTTCAAGCTCTTCCAAGGCATGGACAGTTACCTCACTTGAGTCTCTCCAGTTCTGCCCTCCAGGCCTACACAGCCTTCGAGGATTTCTTAGATCTGCTTCCTGGGCTTCTTAGACCTACCTATGTTTTCTTGCTGTACTGTTGCCTCTGGGAGACTGCTACTGAGCTCTAAAAATAGCATCTTGCAGGTTCTCAGAGGACAGGTTCCCTTCCTGCCAAAAAATATGTGGAATGGTGGTTCCATTGGCAACAGCGAGCCTTTGTTAGAGTTGAAAGTGCATATCCCTCCTCCTGAGCCCAGCTGCAGTGGTTTGCCTAATGTCACTGACTCTGTTTTAATTAAGCCCTTTATTGTTGGACTTGGTGCCAAGAAGCCTAAATGAACATATCTACTTGAGTGGGTGTTGTTCAGGGTTCTTTTTTTCAATTCTATTTTAGGAAATTTCCAAGAATCACTCTTCTACAGGCCGAGATAAGGGTTAAGAGTCTTTTTCTCAAGAAATAACATTCTCCTAAGTGAACATTATCTTTGTTTTTCTTTCTCTCTCGTGTAACTGAATTCAAACATTCAAGAGGATTTTTCTGGCTCCTGATGGAAACTGAAGATAGTGATGTAATTTGCATGCCTTTGTCAGATGGAGGAAACTTCACTTACACTTGCCTTGATGAAATTCCAACAGACTTTGAGCTTTAAGAAATGTACAGGGAAGGAATTGTGATATCACCACTACTCATAGCTACTACACAAAAATTGGATGGTTGGCATATTTGCTTCCTAGGGCTACTGTATGTAACAAAATACTACAAATTGGATGGCTTAAAACAACAGAAATTTATTTTCTCATAGTTCTAACAGCAAGAAGTCCAACATCAGGTGTCAGCAGGTCATGCTCCCTCTGACACCTGTGGGGGACACTCCTTGCTGCCCCTTCTAGCTTCTGTTATTTGCTGGCAATCCTTGGCATTCCTTGCCTCTGGATGCATCAGTCCAATCTCTGTTTCTATCATCCCATGGCTATTTCTTCCTGCATGTCCCTGTCTTCTCCTCTTCTTATGAGGATACCAGTGCTTTTAGATTAGGGCCCACACTAACTTCATCTTAACTTGACCACATCTGCAAAGACCCTATTCCAAATAGGGTCACAGGCACCCAACATTAGAATTTGTGGAGAGCTGAAGATCACCTCCACCACCCCATTATAGCTTTTAGTGGGCTCTTCAGCTGGTTCTAGAAGTCAAATTGACACCAGGCACATAAACAAGAGAAAAATACACAAATTGTGTTAGTTTTACATATACATGGAGATCTTAAGAGAGTGAAGTCTGTAGAAGTGGCCAAAGCAAGATGCTTTTGTGCATTTTGGATGAAGAATGATAAATTTGAGAAGAAATGACAGGACAAAGAAAATCTGGCTGGGCGTAGTAAATTTCCTGGGGGAGTCACTGGAAGATACATGGGGAATGTAAAACAGGTGGCCGATGATAAGCGTTACTTTGTTAAGTATGTTTATTCAAATCGATCGCAGCCTCCATTTCCAAGTCTCTCATGATAAGGGCATTTTCTCCCCTGGTATGGAGAGGTTACCCCTCCCAGAGGAATCTTTATCATAGGCTACATGCAAGAAAAGACAGGTCAGCTCTCCCTTTCTGAAACTACAATTTCTCCAAGTGTTTTCAACTCTAGTCAATTAACGAGATGGCATATTTGAGGATGGGACAGCCTTCACAACTTCAAATTTCAACATATTTTCCTGAAGGATGTAACTCAAATGGCTGGAAATTTTTCTTACTCAGAAAAGGTTTGGGTGTTTTCCCACTCTCTACCATAAGTAACCAATATCAGGTACCGCTTTTGGAGAATTTACCACATGCCAAGCCCTAGGCCATGTTCCTGATATATATTCTTTTATTTAATCTTCATAGAAATACTTCGAAGTAAACATTATTATATGCCTAGTTTACAACTGTCAAAATAAAGGCCCAGCAATGCCTCCTTCCAGCACCCATATTCTGAACAACTTACCATACCTAACACATACATCACTTATAGAGTACCTGCCATGTGCCTGGTGCTACGCTAGGTCCTGGGAACAAATGTCATCCTGCCCTCAGGGAACATGAGTCTAGTGGGAGGAGATATGCATCAGAGATATAATTTCCTAAATATCAATTACTACCTCCCAGTGTCATAGCATCATTTCCCACAAGGAATTCTTTTCCTTTGCTCTCATTGCCAGAGGTCTGTTGAAAGAACAGTGGCTGCTGAGATGAAAAGCAGTGCAAAGTCCCTCAAAAAGGGGGTTCCCTCACTTCTACTTTAATCAGAGCTCCAACATGTCGACAGGTTGGGGCTCTGATTAAATTGGAACTGAGCATCTCTGGACATCTTTATTGAACAAACAAAATGTTTCTTGCCATATTATGATGAGGAACAAACAACCCTAAAATCTCAATGCCTAAAGCACAGTTTATTCTGTGCTCTGCACCATGTATCTCTGACCCCCACATCTAGGGACTGTGCTCTATGTCACCCTCACACCGGATGCAGGCTAATGAAGTAGTCTTATCTGGAACTCTACAGGTTATGTGGCAAAAAGAAAAAGACAAGATGGTAAATCACACTGACTCTGAAACACTCCCACCCAGAGGTGCCATGTTGCATTTTATTGGCCAAAGCAGGTCACCAGGCTGTGCTTTATTTCAACAAATCATGGAAGGGCAGCCTGCCTTGTGCCTGCAAGAGAGAACAGAATATATTTACAGAACAGAATGAATTGCTTCCACGAATGGACAGAAAGAAGTTTTAACCCTGTTCCAGGATGAACAGCCCATAACAAATATGCCTTTCAGACCAAATGAAATAAGTATTTGAAGGAATAGATCAGGTACTCAGTGCAATTTTTGTTAAATGACCATTCCCTTCCCTCTCTGCGTACTTAACCCAAAGCTCCATGCAGCAGAAGCCATGCCCCTTCTCTGGCCACTCGTTTGGCCAGTGGGCCCTGATGACCAAGCACCAGCTAAGAGAGAACCTGTGGTCTTTTTTGGAAACGAAAGTAGGAAAGTCCAAATCTGAAAGCCATGAATCAGGGGACAGTGATGTATGTTCCTGAGCAATTCCCTGTAGCTTCCCTTTAAACAGCAACCTCCTGAGTACACACACAATATAATTTTAGATATAGATATTAGGCCAGGCACGGTGGCTCATGCCTGTAATCCCAGCACTTTGGGAGGCTGAGGTGGGTGGATCACTTGAGGTCAGGAGTTCGAGACCAGCCTGGCCAACATATAGTGAAATCCCATCTCTACTAAAAATACAAAAAATTAGCTGGGCATAGTGGCACATGCCTGTAGTCCCAGCTACTTGGGAAGCTGAGGCAGGAGAGTCACTTGAATCTGGGAGGCAGAGGTTGCAGTGAGCAGAGATCATGCCACTGTACTCCAGCCTGGGTGACAGAGTGAGACTCCATCTCTCAAAACATATATATATATATATATACACAGAGAGAGAGAGAGAGAGAGATTTTATTTACTCACAACTTTTCAGGAATAAACTGTATTTTATGTAAAGCAAGACATCTATTTGTTTAAACCCTGGATTCCATAGGTAAGTAGCATGCCATATCCACCATATATTTTTCCATCCCTCAAGTTCCAAAATTGATTCCCTGAAGTAAACAGGAAAAACTTGGGAGAAGTAATCAGTAGCTAAAATTATTTTTGTTTTTGTCCTGTTCCAGTTAATGGCTATTAAAAGCAAGATTTCCATGACTGCTTCTATTCCAGATGCCCATGTTCTCAGCTCTAGGAGTAGCAAAAGAAGTTGCAATCTAATGACTCAGAGGAGTCATTAGCCTTGATGAGTGTTCAGATTGCAGTAACTCACTGCAGGATGTTTAGCGCCTTGGGATCCCCGGGCAGCCTATAATTTGCTCAAAAGCTGGAAATGTTTCTGCACCTCTGCAGAGCCTGGCCTGTGGCTTCCTGTGTCTTCCCACCTTCCTGCCTCCCATTGTGCCTCAGAGCAGGATAATACCACTTTAAACATGTCACATTAGCTGTGAAAGGGGTTTTGACTCATTCTCAAGGAGAGAAGATTGAAACAGACCCAGCTGTGGAATACACAGAGCTCCTTGGCACCTAAATCACTACCCCAGTCATCCATAAAGAGCTGCCAGGAAACCATATCAGTGGGATCTGAGGGAGGCTCACTTTAGCACCCCCTTCAGACTTACCATACTGGACGAGGTTAGACAAATATTAAGATTCACGTGTCTACAGGGTTTTACAGTGTGCAGAGATTTTGCAAATTTGCCTTGTTTGATTCTCACAGTCATTCCCGTAATGGAGAAACCATTGTCCCCATCTTACTGCTGAGAAAACTAAGGCACAGAGAGGTGAAGTGACTAGTCCCAAGTCACACACCTATAGGGGCCATGTTTCTGGGATCTAAGAGACCTGTGTTCTAATCTCACCTCCACCTTCACAGATCTACCTCTTAATCTCATCTGTAAAATGATGGCGATGCCCTCTGGATAGTGTTGCAAGAGCATTATGACAGTGTACATAAAGGGCCTGCCAGTGTTCCTGGAACAGAGATACTCAAAAAAAGCTCATTAAATAAAAATAAATGTTGCCTTTTTGTGTGTGACATGTTTTCCCTTGATCTCTTTCTCACTGAATATTAGCTTTTGCGGGGAACATGGAAAATTAGTCCCAATTGTGCATCACCAAAGATCCTTCTATTTTGTTCCTACTCAGTGATCCATATAATGAAAGATTTTCTACCTGCCATACTTTATTTACAACCGTCTTCTTATTTCAGTGACACATATAACTATTCATCATGGCTCCTGACAAACATGCATATTAAAATGGATGATTCTAGCTAAAACACTAATTTGTAATTATTTACAAACATTTACCAAATACTTACTATGAGCCAAATATCTCTCTGGACATTTTGCCAGTATCTGAGCCCAGGCGATCTGACGCCCGAGCCCACACTTTTAACCTCTGCACTAAGATCAGCAACACTAAGAGCTACCATTTGTTATGTATTTACTATGGGCCAGCAGACACTGTAATATATTTTTTAAAGATACATTGACTTATTTAATCATTGTAACAAATAAGTGTATGGTGCAGGTGGTGTCACTTCTTCCATTTTACACATGAGGAACTGAAGCTTGAGGAAGGGAAGTAACTTATTCATAGCCATGTAGCTAGGAAGTAATAGAGCTGGGTTTCGAGCCTGCATTTGCAAAGCACATACATTAAACCCCTAGTCTGTGCTACATTCTCTCTAACATTTCTGTGAACCATCACTTGAGTTGTTTGAAGCCTCATCACTTGTCAGTGCTTTGTATGATTGGAAATCACTTGAAAATCCCCATTCCAGCCTCAGGAACTCCTGTGGGTCTGAGATCTCAGGGTGAAACTAAGCAGGCCTAGGTAGGAGCACCTCCTGAGGCACCTAAATATTCTTCCTGAAGCCACTAAGAAGGAATGCAGAGGGGTTAGTGTCTGCATTCCTCAGGTGATCAGAATCTCATGTGTATCAGTCCATTCTCATGCTGCTATAAAGAAATAACAGAGACTGGGTAATTTATAAAGAAAAGAGATTTAATTGACTTGCAGTTCCACATCGCTGGGGAGGCCTCAGGAAACTTATGATTATGGCGGAAGGCAAAGGGGAAGCAGGCACCTTCTTCACAAGGTGGCAGGAGAGAGAAGTGCAAGCAGGGGAAATGCCAGATGCTTATAAAACCATCAGATCTCATGAGAACTCACTCACTATCACAAGAACAGCATGTGGGAAACTGCCCCCATGATCCATTCACCTCCCTCTCTCTGCATGTGGGGATTACAGGTTCCTCCCTTGACACGTGGGGATTACAATTCAAGATGAGATTTGGGTGGGGACCCAGAACCACCATATCATCATGGAAACAGATAAGAACCAACCCCATCACTAGTTACTGCTGGAGAAAATGGTATCTTCTGAGTGAAAATAGGCTAAATCTGTAAATACATTGCTGAGGTCATTGAAGAGGTATTCTTCCCTGGGGGTACTATATCTTCTCTGAGCTACTTTAGATGCAGTACTACCAGGAAATGGAAGGATGGGCAAGGTTCTGACTGGGACCTGCAATACATTTGCTTATCATCATAATCCCTAGCCCCGCACATTTTACTTCCTCAATATACTTCAAAGAAAACTATTAGGGACCCCAATGTGCATTTCTGTTTGGTACACTTCCCACCTCTAGGTGTCTGTCAAGAACTAGATCCTTGAGAAAACCAATATTCTGCATTAGTGGAAAGTGCATCGGACTCAGGATCCTGGTTCAGGTGGACCCAGCTGCTTATGAGCTGTGTGACCTTGGACAAGTGACTTCACCTCTCTGGACTTTAGTGTCCTTATTTATAAAATAAAGTCTTTGGACTAGACATCTCAAAATCCCCAGCCAGGGCAATCCTTTCAAAATCCTTTGTAGCTAGCCGCAGTTTAGGCAATAGATGGAAAAGCACTTTGAGAAGTGGTTAAAAGCTCTTAACACATTTCAAAAGGTGTTATTTTTGCAGAGCAGAGCATGAAATTATACATATAGAAAAAGAAAAAAGAACTTTGAAATTTTAGTAGCTCAAACTTAAATGTAAAAATGTTCATTTTAAGTGTCCCTCCTCCCTCTCCTTCTTATCTTCAACACAGAGGGCCTATTTTAATGTACACAGATAATGTAAGTATTCACACCTATCCTGTGTTTAACCACACCAGAGCTTTGGTAAGGTCTAAAATAGTGCATGGATCTTACCCCTTTGTTTGCTTTCTCCAATGATAAGAGTTGTTAAGAGTCTTCCTCTTCCTGGTAAGAGAGAAGGAGGCATCTCTGCAAGTGGAGATTTCCTTATAGAAGTAAATTTCCTTTACAAAAGAAAAACTTGTGCCCTGTTTTTAGAGCTTTTCCTGCCTCTGGTTATTCTAGATGGTCTTTAGCTCAAAATAATCTACAGGTCAAACAGACACATTTTAGGATGGCATATTCTGGTACCCTTCACCTGGACCTTGCTCTCAAACCTTATGAGTAAGTTAATTCAAATACCTACCCTGCCCCACTTTAGTGCGGTAAATGGAGCCCTGCACTCCCCAAGTCTTAAAGTCTGGTGTTTTCCTCTTTCCTGGTTCATCTACCATCTCCACATGCTTATTTTCCTGCTGTAAGCCACAGGCAACAGCACAACCCACATGATCCCTTGAACATGATACAACATAGCACACACACAAGTTGCCTTTGTTCCAACTCTCTTCCAGCTTTATTCAACACTTTTCATCCTCATCCCTCAACTATCATTATCATCTTTCATGTATTCATTTTCCATTTATTCAGAAATTGTGCATTGCACATCTATTATGGACTAAGTTTAGGGATATAGTGGTGAACAATAACAACAAAAATAGATGCACACTTTGCCCTCTGAAGTTCACAGTCTAATGAGGGCGATGGGGATTATTAATCACATAGCCACACAAATAAATGTGACAAGTTTGTTTATGTAGGGATGGAGTACTTTGAGAGCATATAGGAGAGAGCCTCTACTTTGAATTGGAAGTTATCAAGAGCATGAGTATGAATTAACTAAAGAGTGAGGAGAAGCATGCGTATTAGGCAGAAGGAATGGTATGTGAACTTGTAATTGCCCAATGGGTTCTTCTTGCCCACTGTACAGACAAAAGCAATTCACGAAGACCATGGTATTGCAGTAAAGGAAGGGTTTAATTAACACAAGGCAGCTGAGAGGAGGGAGTGGCTTAGCCTCCTGAGAACTCAGAGGCTAGGGATTTTATGGATAATTTGGTGGGCAGGAGGCTAGGGAATGGGCACTGCTGATTGGGGATGAAATGATAAGAGTGTGGAAAATGGTTATTGCACACTGAGCCCACCTCCAGGTAGGGGCCACAGGACCATTTGAGTCATGAGTCATGGGTCTTGGTGGGGTCAGTTGGTTGCCAGAATGCAAAAATCTGAAAAACATCTCAAAAGACCAATCTTAGGTACTACAATAGTGATGTTATCTATAGGAGCAACTAGGGAAGTCAAAAATCTTGTGACCTCGAGCCACATGGCTGTTGAGCAGTAAGGGATTATAGAAACTATGCCTACATTTCAGCAGAGGTCAGGCCCTTTCCATAATCCTAATCTTGCGGCCTTTCCTTAGTCTTACAAAGGCAGTTTCAGCCCCCAAAACTGAACAAGGAAGGGATCAGTTTCATGGAGAGACTATTATCACACTTGCTTCAAAGTTAAATTAGAAACTAAATTCCTCCCATGGTTAGCCTGGCCCTGCCCAATAATGAGTGAGGACAGCCAGCCTGTGAGACTAGAAGCAAAATGAAGTCAGTCATGCTAGATTTCTCTCACTGTCATAATCTTTGCAAAGGCGGTTTCAAAGTAGCACTGGAGTAGGAAGAACATGGCACATAAAGGAATGGAAAAAGACCAGTGTGGCTGAAGAGTGTGGAGTGAGAAGAGAAGTGGAACAAGATGAAGTAAGGAAGTTGGGAAGACCCAGACAAGATTCTGTAGGCAAGTTGAGGACTTTGGTCTTTATTCTATTTTTAGCACAAGAAGTAAAACAATGAGTCATTGATTTCAAGAACATCACTCTCACTAGCATATAGAAAATAGGAGAGAGGCAAGAGTGGATGTTACAAGATTATTGCAGCACTTCAGGCAACAGATATTGGAAGCGTGGATAAAGGAGGTAGTGTTACTGATGAAAGAAGTGTTTGAACCAGGAGTTATTTAGAAAGTACAAATGAAGAACTTGGCAACGGGTTGTATAAAAGAAGGGAGGAGACCATCAAGGATGATTTCAAGGGGTTGGAATTGTTAAATTAGTTATGTCGGGGAAATATTCACTGAGAAAGGGAGTAGGAAAGAGAATCAGTTTTGTCTTGAGTCTTTGTTTTTCTTGTCTTTGAGTCATAATGGTGGAAGATTAGATGATAAATTTGGTTTGGTACATGCTAAGTTTGAAGTACCTTTGAGGTATGCACAGGGAAATATCAGGTAGGCAGTTAAATTAAAGGTCTAGTGCAGTGGCTCTAAAATCAGGGATAATTTTTTTCCTCCAGGGAACATTTGCCAACGTCTGGAGATATTCTTGGTTGTCACAATGTAGTGAGAGGTGCTATTGTTATCTGGAAAGTAGAGGCCAAGGATGTTGCCAAACATGCTACAATGTGCAGGACAACCACACCCCTCACAGCAAAGAATTATCCAACCCAAAATGTCAATAGTGCCAAAGGTGAGAAACGCTGGTCTATAGATATTTGAGAGTCATTGGCCAAAAGCCTTGGGTATTTATAAGATCACAAATAGAAAGAATAAGAGTAAGAAAAAAAGTGGCATAGTACAGATTTTTGAGGAACTTTAATGCATAATGGCGGGATGACTTACCCAACATAAGAGACTGAGAAGGAGCCACAGAGAAGTAGGAGGAAAACTCAAAGAAAATGGAGTCACAAAAGCCAAATGTTGGGTAGGGGAGTGATGAAAAGTGTCAGATGCTACCAAGAAGACAAAGGAAATGGGGACTGATGAGTGTTCATTGCACTTAGGAATGTGAAGGTCATTGGTAGCCTTTGCAAGAGCAGTTTTGGTAGGACGATGTTGAGACAAGACATACTGCAGTGAGTTGAGAAATGAATGGAAGATGAACAAATGGAAGCAGTTAGTGTAGGCAATGCTTTTAGGAAGTTTGGCAATGGAAGGGGGGAGAGTGAAAGAACAGTCCTGGCAAGAAATGTGGAGGTCAAGAACAGTTTGGGGTTCAGTGATTTTTTTGGTGTTTTATTTTGTTTTAATTTTTTTATTATGGAAAATTTCTTACATATATAAAGTAAGCAGAATATTACAATGGATTTCAATGTACCCTAGATTATATGGACTCTGGATTCTCTTTTATTTCTCAGATGAGTAATGTTTGTTCTAGGAGGGAGTTGATTTGGCTGGACTCAAATTCTCAACTCTGTCTCTCCTAATCAGCAACAACTTAAATCTCTGCTTGGTTCTTTCAGATTCCAGCTGTACTGTTTTTTTTTTTGTTTTTTTTTTTTTTTTTTGCCAATCCCCCTGTGTGTGCATAGTTTAGTGGTCAGCCAGTAATTTGGGTAGATTGGGGAGTTTATCCTTTCTGCGGCTTATTCCCTTCCAGAACCCACCCCCTCTTCATTTCCTGGCTTCTCTTCTAGCCCCAACTCTATTATCTGATACCTCAAGCTATTAAGACTTTGGCCTCCTGTTGCCCCGAGTTGCCTGCAGATTGGACTGCCTTCAGGCAAAAAGCTGCAAACTTGCAAATCCCAAAAGGTATAATTCCTGCTTTCAAAGCTTGATTCCCCTCCAGTATCTGTCTGCTCTTGGCTAAACCCCATTGCCTTCGCACATGCGTGTGTGTGTGTGTGTGTGTGTGATGATGGAGTAGCTCAAGACTGTCACTAACCTCTCTTCCCATCCCCAGCTCCATCCCCCACTGCAAGAACCTCATGCACATGTGTCTGAACATCCCAACCCACATGTCCAAGTTTCAGTCACGGACTCAGGCCTAGGGATCCAGCTACTGCAGTGTGGTCTGTACTTGGGAGGAGGGACCTGGAAAAGAGGCCCAAACAGTCCCTGGAATCAGCCTTGGGATCATTTGGTCAGGGAATTCTGGCATCTTGGGTACTGGTCTAGAGGAAGGAAAAAAGGGCACAGACTCTGGGGAGCACAGGCTCCATGTGGGCACACCCCATGGCCCCATGGACTCCTTGCCCTGTGGAGAGAAGCAATTGGAAGAAAGCCAGAGGATGACCCTCTAAACTGCTGGGGCCTCGGGCAGGAATCTTTCTTGCCCAGGTCTATGGGCAAATTTAATTAATGCAATACCTAGTACTATGGACTTTGCTCAGTTCCTAATCTGACTGCCTGGTTTCTCTGTGTGTACGTGTTTTATTTCTTTTAGTGGACTGTTCATCACCATTCATGACAAAGGTCATCTTGCAACAATGCTGAATTCTTGGCCAGAAGACAATATTAAGGTATGATCCCGTTTTCATTGCTATTTAATCATTGTTGGGTGAATCATTTCAGCCTAAACCAGAGTCATTTCCATCTATAAAATGAGCCATTATGACACTGAAGGCAGCATACTACCCCCCATTCCTAAGCCACAGACCTGTTATAGCCAAGTACAAATACACCACAGAGCAGAGGTTTGCATTAACCAGGCATCCATGTGACATTGCCCTTCATTATTGTGATTATTAGTCTGAAGATACGTTCAGCATGTGTTGAGTCCTTGCTAAATATATGGTGCCAGTTTCCATGGTAGACGCAGAGAGAAATCAGGCATAGACCCTCTTCTCGAGTAGCTGACATGTTATATGGAAAATAAGCCAAAGGCACAAAAGACTAACAAGGTGGAACTTGTCCAGAGATAAATAAAGTACACGAAAAGAACTGAGGGTGTTCTTCTAGAGGCAATGACGATTTTTAGCCTGAGGAGATTCAGGGATGACTTCCTGGGGGAAGTGACAGTGGAGCTGGGCCTTGAATTTAGGGGTAGGCTGTGGACAGTTAGGTAGTGGAGAGACTAGGCTGTGGAGTGAGGACATTCTGTACCAAGAGTAAAAGCCTATGATGGACAATATCTTCACACTTGGGTATGTGTACCCTGGGAGTACACAGCAGTGTGGGGGTGGGGATGAGGGGCATAAATGTAGAATGACAAAATAAACCTGCCACTTCTTCCAGGAGCATCCATTTTACTCAAAAATTTAAGAAGAAAACATTTCTGTATACCAAACAATATACGTTATAGAATGCAAAAGTTGCCTTATTTTTTTTTTTTTTTTGAGACAGAGTCTCACTCTGTCGTCCAGGCTGGAGTGCAGTCACAGATTATTGCAACCTCAATCTCCTGGGTTCAGGTGATCCTCCCACCTCAGCCTCCCCCGTAGCTGGGACGACAGGCATGGGCCACTATGCCTGGGTAATTTTTTGTATTTTTTTGCAGAGATAGGGTTTTGCCATGTTGCCCTGACTGGTCTTGAATTTCTGGGCCCAAGTGATCTGTCCATCGACACCTCCCAAAATCCTGGGATTACAGGCGTGAGCCACCGTGCCTAGTGATGTTAATTTTTATACATAAAACATGCAACTTTGTAGAAATGTATTAGCCTCTGGCTAAATCCCCAGATCTCCTCCTGCTATAGAGATGTCTATGGAGGAGTTTGAGGGGTTCTGGTATCTAAGATCATTGTTACTTCTGGAAACAAAATGGGTGTGGCAAAAATGCAGAACATCCACTGGCTGGGTGGTAAGGGCATTTTTGGCACCTGAGCTGGGGAGGGGTTGGTGCTGACCAAGCATAGTACAAGGAACTTCCAAGGCCAATGCTCACATCACCCTGCCTTGCCTGGGAGGCCATGGTACTCCAACACATCTACTCTGGAAGAGCTCCCTGGAAGTTCAGATACAGAGAAGTTATATGGGCCCATATTTGAGGAGCTCAAAGTCTAGTTAGAAAGACTGATCCAGAAACAATGACAGTACACTGTGTCTGTGCTGCCAAAGAGAGAACCATGGCCTCTCTCTGTTTTTCCCTGCCCATTCCCTGAGCCCCTCCACCCTTCTCCACTGGACACCAAATATAGCTTCTTTCTGTCTACCTCCCTTTATGTCCTACCCACTCCTGGTTCTCTCCAGGGAATGATATTACTTAAAAACAGACCAGGTTGGGGACAGAACCTTGGCCCTCAGGAGCCAGGCTCGAGCCATAGCCAAGGCCCTAGTCCTAGCTCATTTTTTACATCTGCGTCTGGGTATCATTTTGCCTTGTGCTTCTCCCTCCTGCTTATCTGCTTAGACTCCAGGTATATGTCCTGCAGGCCCTGCAGGTTTTGGTCCCAGGCCCAGAGAAGCAAGTTTCCAGAGCATGTCTAGCATGGATCTATAATAAAATCTTGAGGACATTAAGGGAAGCCAGCTTACTGGATGGACTAATCTGAGTGGATATGCTGCTGGGGTCCTGTAAAGTTATCTCTTTCACTCACATTCCTGGACAGTTCAACCATGGGGAAAACTTGGACATAGGAGGCACTCAGTAGATGCTTACACAGAGTTGGATGAATTCAGTTGACAGACATGCTGAGCATCTTCCATGTCACAGATACTGTGCCAGGAGGTTCTCCACTAATATTTTCGGTGCTTTTGTGCAAATTATGAGGAACTAGAAAGAATGATGAAAAGGTACCTCTGTTTAACAAAAAGGCACCCTTTCCTCCAACCTGACACAGGGGCTTGGTGAGGGGATCATGGACTCAATTTCAGGTTTCAATTGTTCCTCTTATCAGGGCACAACTGTATCAAGGGCCTTGCTGTGAGGAATGCAAAATGAGAAAAACATGGACTCTGCCCTCAAATTGCTTCGTATTGTGGTTGGGAAACCAAGATGTAAATTCAAAATAGAACCTTAGGAGCTAAATATCTATTGACTTCAATAAACATATTTTGAGAACCTTCTAAATACTGAATGCTAATTGCCAAAGAGATGAAGACCACAACCGCTGTGATTTTAGAGGAAGAGAAACAGGGCTTTGGGCACCCTGGAAGGGCTAGGACTCCAGCAGGCCCCAGATAAGAGAGACATCCAGAGCCTCTAGGAGAATGTTAAGTTGCATGAGCAGATCCGGGACCATGATAGTGAATTCAGTTGCATTCAACCATCTTTTAGTAAACATCTACTCTGGAAGAGCTCCCTGGAGGTTCAGATACAGAGAATGTATAAGAGCCCATACTCAAGGAGCTCGAAGTCTAGTTAGAAAGACTGATCCAGAAACAGTGACAGTACACTGCATCTGTGCTGCCAAAGAGAGGACCCCAGAGGACAAGGGGCAGACAGGTGACTGGCTGCCCACCCACCCTGTGGTACCGCAGAGTACACAGGTGAGTGCCTGGGACCACCTCCATCCTTTATTCCTGTCTCACTTTGAAGAAACCTGGAGATCAGTCCCAGCGACTACGTAGAGGAATCAGACCCAGCTTTGCAATAAGACAGCTCTGGATTCTGGCCATGAAGCTTCACTTACCTGCTGCGTGTGCAGATATCCTCTCTGAGCTTTGCTTTCCTATTGTGAGGATTAACTATGATAAAGTCTATACACATCGAAGGGCACTTGAATGGATATTGTCATCACTGGAGGTGGTGGAGGCAGCTGTAGCCCACACCGCAGTACAGTCAGGGCCTGAGGGGGCTCCCTTACCTGGGAATCACAGGCCACAAATGAGCAGTCAAATGATTCGACCCCTAAACATATTTGATTTGGCTCTTAGTGGTTTTCCAACATTTTGAATTTGTAGGCAACATTTTTAAATCAGGAGATTTCATGAGAAATATATATCCAAGCACTTGGATTTCTGGCTTCTCTGGAAAAGCCAGGAGCTCTGAATATTGGGCCTGTAGTTTGGCATGTAAACAGGTCCACTAGAGCTGATTGGACTGCCTCTGGCTTACCCCAGACCCCTCCCTGCCCTACCCACTGGCCTTTTTCTGGAGGTTCTTCCCCCCCCCACCACCCCTAGGTGCCCTTTTAAAGGTTTAGAATTTCCAAGCCACAGTCTTTCTTGTTTTCTGATGTGTATTTGTCAGTTACTTTAGAAAGTGGAGAGGAAGGTCTCCCTACCTAGGTAGGGAGTCTCTGCTCATCATTCTTTCATAGCACTTGGGAACTGATGCAGAACCTCTTCTTCACTACTTCATTCTGTTCCCACAGTCACTGGGAGAAGTTGGAGTAAGGACTTCTGAAACCCCCAATGTGGGTCCTGAAGAATGTGTAGGAGCGAGACCGTGCATGGTGGCTCACGCCTGTAATCCCAGCACTTTGGGAGGCTGAGGCGGGCGGATCACTTGAGGTCAGGAGTTTGAGCACAGCCTGGCCAACATGGTGAAACCTCATCTCTACTAAAAATATAAAAATGAGCTGGGCGTGCTGGCAGGCGCCTGTAGTCCCAACTATTCAGGAGGCTGAGCCAGGAGAATAGCTTGAACCCGGGAGGCGGAGGTTGCAGTGAACCTTGTGCCACTGTACTCCAGCCTGGGCAACAGAGCAAGACTCTGTCTCAAAAACGAAAACAAAAAAGGGCTGGGCACGGTGGCTCAAGTCTGTAATCCCAGCATTTCGGGAGGCCGAGGTAGGCAGATCACCTGAGGTCAGGAGTTTGAGACCAGCCTGGCCAACATGGTAAAACCCCGTCTCTTCTAAAAATACAAATATTAGTTGGGTGTGGTGGCACACACCTGTAGTCCTCCCAGCTTCTCGGGAGGCTGAGGCAGGAGAATCACTTGAGCCTGGGAGGCAGAGGTTGCAGTGAGCCGAGATCAGGCCACCGCATTCCAGTCTGGGAGAGAGTAGTGAGACTCTGTCTCAAAAAAAAAAAAAAAAAAAGAATGTAGAGGGTTGTGTCTCAGATGAGCAAACTGAGGTTAAGTGACTTGTCTGAGGTTACCCACAATTAAGTGTTGGTGCCCAGCCCAGAGCTGTGGTTCTAAGTCATTTCTCCAGCAACTGCTAAGTGGGGGAGACAGAGTTTTTCAAGGCACAGGTATCTTTAGACCTGTTGCTAGCTGCTTGCCTAGAAAGAGGAGTGGTTCAGAGGAGCCTCTGAATCAACTCAGAAAGTAAAAAATGACTTTCTATGGTTTCCCAGCAAGAAAGCAGAGTTGAAAACTGCAATGTAAGAAAAGTAGGCTGCGATGGAAATGGAGCCAAAGCCCAGGGCTGGGGAGACCACGAAGTTTTGTGGGACTTGCTTTTCAGGAAGGAGGGGGCGGGCCAGGCCAGGCTGCCTTGAGCTGTCCAGCGTAAATCACAAAGAGGAGTGAGAACTGCTTTTCTGACTCTTTCCCACAGTGGCCATTGCCTGGAGCCTATAGGAAGGTCCAGCTGAGAATAGCCTCCTCCCTAACAGTTTTCCCAAGCTCCTAAATCTCTCCCTCACCCCAGTCCCAGGAGCTTCGCAGGAGGAGGTTCTGAGAGCCAAGGGACCCTCCTCTGCTACTGGGCACATCCTCTGTAAACAGCCACTTAGGTGTTTATACTTAGAGCGGATTGCTAGTGCCAAGTGCCTACCTATCATGCATTGGCCCAGTCTGTGTTAAACCCCACTCTGTGCTCATTGTCAGAGGTTAGACTTCCTGAAAAACAGTCTCAGAGACGTATTAGGGAGTGCTCTTTTGTCAGTCAACACTTGTGGCAAGGAAGGAAACAGGATAGAGCAGAAGGAGAGGTTGGGCTGCCGTAAGATCTCAAGCAAGGCTTGCTGAGCCCCTGAGGAGGCTCTGGACCTGGGATGGCCCTTCAAATGCATCCAGAAGTGAGGCAGCGGAGTGGGTCTCTAGATTCCTATATGGGGCTGCCCTTGGAAGGAGGTGTGGCTTTGGGCAAGGTGGCTCTTTTCAGTAGAGGAAATTCCCCTAAGTGGGCTGATATCTGAGGATACAGCTGGGAAAATAACTCTTTCATTCCTGCAGGAGGATCTGGGCAGCACATCATCGTATCCACCTCATGCGGTATGATGCCAAGTGCTCTACATAGATTAACTCATTGGATTTTCATGGCAACCCTGTAAGAGGTAGGGACTATTGTTATCCCCATTTTATAGACAAGGAAGCTGAGAGGTTAGGTTCTTTGCAAGGGAGAAGTGGAACCAAGATTTGAAACTAAGAAGTGTGCATTATTTTTGTGGTAGAAAGAGAGAGAGGGAGAAGCAGAAGAAGAGGAGGAGGAGGATAAAAGGAAAGATGAGAAGGAAGGATGAAACAAAAGGAAGAGGAAGAAGAGGGTTGTATAAACAGCACTGTGGGCAACCCTTGTAGCTATGACCATAGCTACAAGTCCAAGGAAGCTCCAGAGCAAGCAAGGACATTTGATCCTCAGGTCAGTACTGGGTCAGTCCCATTGGGTCCACCCAAACTAAAGGGTGTGGGCAATAATTCAGAAAAGGCCTTAGGTCTGAGGCAGGTGGGCAAAGGAAGAATATGGCACAGCCTCCCCCAAACCTCCCCTGAGCCATCAGAGAGACAGGGGAGTTATGAATTATAAAACTCTTCCAAACAAGGAAAATGTGATTCTGTTGTTCTAGAAAAGTTTGCTTGGCTTTAAAGTTCAAGGATGCTGCCCAGGTTTGCCCTCAGCCTTTTGACAATTTACAGAACTAGTGGCTCCCAGCGTAAGGTCCATTGATGTCATGAAAAACAGGGTGCAGTGACTTCTCTCTGAACTTCTTAATCCACAGCAGGTCTGAACTCTGTTCAGCGCAGAAGACACTTTGTTTTCTCTGTTGGATCTATCACATTGCCCACCATTTGTGAGTGTGTATCACATTACAGACACCAAGTTAAGTGCTGATGAATCAAAGATGACACAACCCATTACTGGCCCTAGAAGAGCTTCAAGCTACTGTGAAGCACAAGGAAATGTACATAACTATAATACAAGGAAGGGAGTGATAGGTTTAGTAGGTGAGGAAAATGCTATGGGAATTCAGAGAAGGAAGTGATAAAATTCAGAAGGGAAGCTTCCTGGAGGGAAATGCTTTTTGAACTGTTCCTTGAAACATGCAAGGGTGGTAAGATTTGTATCAAGGAGATAAAGAAATTGAGAAGTAAAATGGCATGTATTCAAGAAAGTACAAGCCTTATACAAAATTGGAAATATTTCAGTTTGGATGGAAAGAATAAAGGGGAAATTCAAAGGGCAGCTTGGGCCTAGCCCATGGAAGGCTTTAAGTGCCAGTCTAAGATGTTTGGGTTTTATTTTACAGACATCGGGAACCATTAGAGATCTGGGGGCAAGAAAGTGATATATCTGGGCGTGCTTCAGAAAAAATGAAATGGAATGGGGAAAATCCAGTAGAGAGACCAGTTAGGAGAACAGTGCAGTGGCTCAAGTGAAGATGGATGATCTGATCCGAGGCAGTAGCAATAATATGAAGATAATGGAACAGATGTTTAAAATAGGAAGCAGGCACAATCAGCAGAACTTGGTGACCAATTGGCTGTGGTTGACTAACAGAGAAGAATCAAAGAAGACTGGACGTTTTTGAACTTGGAAGATACAGGGTAACAGAGAGCGGGAGGACAGCAGAGTAAAAAGGCTCAAAAGGAGTAAGAGGGAAAAGAGGATTCATTTGGTTAGGGACTTGTGGGAATTGGGAAGACTATTGGACATTTGAGTAGCAATGTCCAGCAGACAGTTATCTACAGGTGTCATCTACTTAGAGAGGACAGTAGGAGCCATAACAATGGATGAGGATGCCAAGGTTAAAGCCGTTAAGCTTCACATGGCCAGACTTTATTAAATGCTGCATTTGCCAAGGTCTTCCCTTGGTTTCTTTTTCATTCATTCATTTAACAGATAATTATTGCATGGTCTTTCTGTGTTAATGATAAACTGGAGAGATCAGAAATAATTTCAAAGTCTGAGATATAATCTTTGCCCTAAATAATCATCATCATTACAGTCATAAGAGCAGCAACCATTTATTCATCATTCTTACTTTATGCAAGGCACCAGGTTAAAATGAGACATATTTTATTTCATCATTACAACAACCTGAGGAGTTAAGTATTATTATTATTATTATTATTATTATTATTATTATACGCATTTTATGGAGAATTGAAGCTCAGAATAGTTATCTATTTGTCTAAAATTACACATGGCACATCATCAAGGATCCTATATTCAAAAACTGGTTATCAGACTCCAAAGCACCTGCCATTAACCACAAAGGCTGTTTTGTGAGATAAAATGTGCATTTTAAAACAAAGTTAAATAACAACCCAGCTGCTTTCACCATCAAAGGTTTAAATAACACCTTGTGCGGGTCTTGGCAGGCAGTGGGTCCTTAATACACGCTTGTGAAAGGCAGGCAAGCAGACAGGAAGGGTGTGTGGTAGATACGGCAATTCAGGGGAAGGAGAAATTTCAGTAGATTATAATGGCAGGATTTATGCTGCTGAAGAATGGGGAGAAGAACCCTCCAGGAAAAAGGAATAGAGAGGTTGAGATGGAGAGGTGGTAGGCAAATTCAGAGTGTGCCTGGGAAGAATGAGAAGGCCAGCACAGCCAGAGAAGGCAATTGTGTACAGATGTGTAGCAGGAGATAAGTTTCAGAAGGTCTGTTGGATTCAGATAATTAAAGAGTTAAGTATTTTGGACTCTATTCTATGGACAGTTCAAAGTAACTAAAGGTCTTTGAGCCTGGGAATGGCATAATGAAAATGGGCTTTTGACACAATGAATCTGACATTGGTTGGCAGGAGAGAATGGAAGGAAGGAAGATGAGAGGGAAGGAGTCTGGTTGTGAAACTGTTGGAATAACTCAACTATAACCATGGTAGGATTGCGGGTAGGATGGAGGTGAGACACTCATTCAGAGGAGCTGGGCATGCAGTAGAGTGCCCTGGGGCATGTCCAGGCTGGGAGAGTGCCACTACAGAGCCCTGTCACCATCCCAGGGTTGTGGGGATAACAGCCTGGAGTAGCAGATTTCCTCTGTTTAACTTCATGTCACTCACTGCCCCTTCAGCACAGAGAAGGATTCTGACAGAATGGGAACCATAATAAGGAAGCTCTAATTAGGAGAGATGATAGAGAAATGCCCAGAGTTTGGACACCCAGAGGCAGCATGAGGGCATAGTCTCTAACAGGGAGATCTACCAAGAGGAGGTCAGATGCAGGCTGCAGAGAGGGTGGCGCCAAAGCAGGGCAGGACTTTGCCAAGATCACAGGCACTTTACCCCAGCCAGTTGGGGTGGTAGAAGGAGCCCTGAACCAGGAACCCTGCCCTGTCACACTCACTAGAAAGATGACCTTGCAAAGTCATCTAATCTTTTAAGATAACTGATGTGGAAACATCCAGCCAGTGCCAGGCATGTGGCCGACACTTAACAAATATATGGAGAAAATAAAGGTCTTGAGCTTCTGTTTGCTCACCGGTGAAGCAGAGATAACAATCTCAGATCTGCCTACCTGCCCAGGCTATGGGGAAGGTCACATGAGATGCAGTCTTTGAGCACTCTCCACAGAGGCAGTACACGAATCTAAGGGAGAATATCATGATTTTCATGGATCTCTTGCACTCTCCAGAGACCCTTTTCCAGAAGCAGAGGAATGTTTTTAAGAATCTCTACACTTATTTCCACTAAAAGAGAAAGAATGGAAGTGAGAAGATCCCGTAGCCCTTTGGGTACCAGATCATAAACTCTTCCAGGGAAAGAATGGGTCTTCATCTCTTTACCCCCATTGCCCAGCAATGTACCTTCATGGATTTAACCAAACCCTATGGTGTTCATAGCCCATCAGGACATTTGTAGCCTAGAATGGATCCAAAGCCAGGTTCCAATGAAGGGATGAGGGACCTATAAACTTAACTCTTCTAGAGATAGAGATAGCTAGTGCTGGTGAGCAGGTGAGAGTGGCCTACAAACAACTTCACCGTTACCCTGAGGGGCTCTCCTTGGCTAGACATTCAAGGACTTTCACAGTCTGACTCCTGCCTGACTTCCCATTCTTTCCCTTCCTGCAACCTACATCTCCTCGCTCCCCAAACACATCCTACATTCTCCCCACCCCCAGCACCTCTACCCTGGATTTTAACTTTCTTTTGTATCAAATGCCCTTCTCCCCACCCATACCCCACAATCTCCACCTGTCCAAGGTAGGGCATGTGTGTCCCTTCACCCATGAAGGGTTATCCTCCCATCTTCTAATCTCTGCCACCCTTTATGCTATTCTGCTGCAGTCCAGCTTCCCTCCCAGAATCATGATTATTAATATACACATTCCATCTCTCCTTTAGCCCATTAATCCTTTAAGGGCTGTGTCCATGCATATTTGCTTTTGTAGATGTGCAAACTGAAGCTCCCACAGAATTTGTCACAGTGTCTTATGCAAAGTAGGTGCTTCATAAATATGTATTAAATGAATGAATAAAAGAATATCCATTATAATAATACAATTATTCCTATCATCATCATCAGCTTCATTCGTATCTATTAATTCACAGTAGGTAAGCCTTGAAGTAGCACTACATCTAGCACATAGTAGGCCCTCAGCAATTCTTTGCCAAATGCAAAAGGTAAATCCCAGTGTAGCTTGAAACTCTTCCTGATTTCATATGCAATAGTGATCCTAGAAGATGTCACAAGGAGCCCTGTTCTTTGCAGATCAGATTTTTCATAATCCAGGAGTAGGTCGGAGAGCACTTGGATTAGCCTCTAAACCCTGGAGCTGTAGCAGCAGCACGAACACTTATTTTTCATTTTCTCGTTTAATTATGCCCTTCCCTACCCACCACCCCAAGTCTCAGGCTGAGAGTGTCTATTTAGTTTCCTTGAGGGAGAGTGAAGTGACTTAATGTGGTTTCCCTCCAGCTGTTTCTGCAGCCCCCACCTGAAGCTCAGAATGCAAGGCAGGCATCTTTCTGTCACCTCTTCTCAGTAGGGTTTCTCACCAGCCTGCCAGGAAGGACTGGTCACCTGCAGATGAATAAATGCTCCGGCCTTATCCCAGAGAAGCTCTTTCACACCGGCAAAGTCAGTGGGCATCCAGTCGCCAAGCCTGATGGGCTGGGGCTGCTAAAATGAGCGCCCTGTCACAGGAAGTGCTGTCCCTGATTGATGGTGCCCTGCTGTTTTTCAGGCCGTGGTGGTGACTGATGGGGAGCGCATCCTGGGCCTGGGAGACCTGGGCTGCTACGGCATGGGCATCCCTGTGGGCAAGCTGGCCCTGTACACGGCATGCGGAGGGGTGAACCCGCAGCAGTGCCTCCCTGTGCTGCTGGACGTCGGCACCAACAATGAGGTAACCCACTGCCCAGGGCAGGAGCTCTGGGGCCAAAAGGTGGCAACTGGGACAGGGTGAGGAGCATGTTTGTGGGTTGTTATATCTACACAGCAATGGGCCATTTCTTTCTTGGCATCCTCCTGACCAGGGCATTCCCCCTACACAGTTGTGGAGTAGAGGACCTTCTTCCCTGGTTGCCCACCCCTAGCTCCATCCTGTTCCCTCTCCCACTCCTGGGCCCCCTTGCTCCTCTACCTCCATGAGGCCCTCTATACCCACAATGACCCCTGCTTGGGCTTCCTTCCTCTCTGACCCCCATTACCCCAGGCAGTTTCTATTTCCCTTGAGGTGGGTGTGACCACTGGGCTGTGTTTTTTAGCATTCTCAAGGCAGGCTGCCCCAGTGGAACGATTAGAATTCAAAGCACCAGGGGCCAAAATGTCTGAATCAGACAGATTAGTGTCCTGCAAACCCAGTGAGAAAAACTGAGCCAAGCGTAGGTGAGATCCACCTGCAGGAGTCCTAGCAGTTTGTGGTTTAAGGAGCTCAGGCCCCAGCCAAGGGTTTCTCTGCTCTGGGAACCACCATGGGCATGTCTGTGATTCGCAGCTCTGTCTCTGTGTCAGAAAACATGAAAAAATATCCAAGGATTCACTCTTAATTACATTTATCTTTGAGATCAGTGCATGTTATTGAGGCCGGGCACAGTCACTCACGCCTGTGTTCCCAGCACTTTGGGAGGCTGATCGGGGCGGGATCACCTGAGGCCAGGAGTTTGAGACCAGCCTGACCAACATGGTGAAATCCCGTCTGTACTAAAAATACAAAAATGAGCTAGGTGTGGTAGCACACACCTGTAATCCCAGCTACTGGGGAGGCTGAGACAGGAGAATCCCAGGAGAACCTGGGAGGCAGAGGTTGCAGTGAGCCGAGATCACACCACTGCACTCCAGCCTGGGTGACACAGCAAGACTCTGTCTCAAATAAATAAATAAATAGAGAAAATTCAGAGAAATGTTAAAAATAAGATATCAGCCACATAACAAGCACTAATCATTGTTTACATATTGGTATATTTCCCCAGCCTTTTTTTTTCCATGCACTTATAAAATAAAAGTGGTGTTCTTATTATATATACAGTATTTTATATTTCTTTTTCAAATTAAATTATCTGTCATGAGTTTTCTTTCAGGCTATTAACCATTCTTCCATAGTGTCGGTTTAATAGCTACCTGGTGTATCCTAATTTACATAAGAAAACCGCCGCAGTTGGGCACTTAGGTTGTTTCTAGTCTTTTAAAATATAAACTGTGCTCTGATACCCATTTTTGCAGATGAGTCTTTGTCCCTATCTCTGAGTATTTCCTTAGGATAAATTTCTAGAAGTAAGTATTGAAGCAAAAGGAATGGTCATTTTGTAAATTCTTGATTCACGGTGTCAAGAAGTTATTCTTATTTGCATTCTGCAGTGATTTCTCTTAAGAAAATTTGCCAAGACTCTTTACATGGCCTTCCTCTTCCCTAAACACAATGCATCCCCATTTCTTTTCTTTTCTTTTCTTTTTTTTGAGACAGACTCTCCCTCTGTTGCCCAGGCTGGAGTGCAGTGGCGTGATCTCGGCTCGCTGCAACCTCTGCTTCCCTGGTTCAAGCAATTCTCCTATCTCAGCCTCCTGAGTAGCTGGGATTACAGGCATGTGCTACCACGCTCAGCTAATTTTTGTATTTTTAGTTGAGATGGGGTTTCACCATGTTGGTCAGGCTGGTCTCAAACTCCTGACCTCAAGTGATCTGCCCGCCTCAGCCTCCCAAAGTGCTGAGATTGCAGACTTGAGCCACTGCACCCAGCCCAGGCATCCCCATTTCAAACAAAAGCAAGCACTTTAGATCCTAGTAAGGAATGATGCTTATTCAGGCTTCATCTGCAGATACGATCAAATGATGGAATGGTGGGCAGACCTTGCTTAACAGCTGGGAAATCCTGGGGGTGGGAATAAGATGAGGGAGAGCAAGAAAGTGGGAAAACTATTGGATTGGGACCTTGGTTCCCAGTACCATGACGAGCCAGGGACCTTGGTTCCAGTACCATGATGAGCCAGATAAGTCATTGCACCTCCTTAGACTTAATTGCCTTTCAGTATATTGAGAGACTAGACCAGAAAGTTACTAAGCATCCTTCAACCTCTAAAACCACCTGGTCTCCATGTGTCTCCTCACCAGCTCAGGAGACAGGAGGTTAGATATGGATACATGCTTTACAGCTGCTCATCAAAACCAGTCTTCAAGTTTTGCTCTGCACAGCAATGCCCTTCCCCCAGCCAGATATCTGAGTTTTGCTGAAATTGTCTTTTGGCCTCACAGAATGCTTCTTTGCAGGCATGGATGAGCGCAGCAAACTTTGTTTTATTCTTCCTTTCCAACACCTCCTGCTGTGTTCCAGCTGGATTTAATTGAGACCTTCATTCCTTCTAAAAGCTGGCCTTAGGCAAGAATTGGAACAGATTGAGTTTGATTCTGAGGCCACTGCATCCACTGGAAGGGTGCTGTCTGCCCTGGTGCATTGGGATCCTTTGTCATTGAAGGTCCAGCACTCAGCAATGATATGCTGAAGTTTAGAGCTGGCTCTAACTTGTAACAAATCCACCAGAAAAAATGACTGGAAAGTAGCAGTAATTGTGGATCAAGCCCTTTTTATGGACCACTCAGTTTAAGCCTTGCAATAACCCTGTGAGTGGAGCATCTATCATTACCCTCTTTTTTACAGCATAGGAAACTGAGGCCCAGAGAGTTTTATTTGCCCAAGAAGATCTGCTAGAAGCGGCAGGGCTAGGAGCCGAATCCAAGTTTGTGCTCCTCTCCCCACATTACACCTGTGCCTAATTTCTGTTGCTTTATAAGTAAAGATTATTTCTTGATTTTTAGAATTTTTATTGCTAAAATGAATTTAGAACATTATTCAAAATTTTAAAGAAAAAGGAAATGGTATTTCTCCCACAATGCTGCATTTGTGTTTCTTTCCAAAATTTTTCTATGCCTATACATAAAGATAGTTATTACCTAGGTGTAATCATAATGTAATTTTGTTCTAATTTTTTCCATTAAGATTATTTTGTGAACACTTTGCCTTATTTAATAAAAGTTTATTGAGTGTTTAGTGGGTATCAGGCACCCTGCTGAGCCTGAGGGTGATAAATGAGGATCAGCCTGAATAGAATGTTCTAGTTGTCAGTGTTTCAACACTGTCACCTAATTGGTCACTTTAATGAGTCGCGTGTCACATCTACTCAAAGCGTCTGCTTCTCCTTCTGGTGCTTTAGGCCTCTAGAATCACCTCTCCCTCCTGGATGTGGAGGGGAGAGAACCTTCCCTAGGTCTGATCCTTATGTCAGGGAGGGACCAGAGTACCCCTGTCTAGGAGGAGGGAACATGCCCTGATCTGCCCTCCTATGTGCCCCGGGGGTGAGAGGAAGCAGTTCCTCCCCAGTATATTATTCTCCCAATTTTCAGATAAGGAAACTGAGACTGAAACATGTCAACTACTTACCTCAGGTCCCACAGCTCTAAGTGTCAGAGCTGGGATTGGAACCCAGCTGTCTGGCTCCACAGCTGCCTTGCCCACTGTGGTGCACTGCTCCAAGGGGTCAGGTGTTTGCATTATAGACTGGGAAATGGGGGCCGAGAATGAGTGTTTCACACAGGCAGGATCCCATGGACACTCAGGATCAAGTCAGAGGATAGCAATGCTGTTTACACCATCCTCCCCTCCAGGGAATGGTGGGCCCCCTCCAGACCCACTTGAAGAAACTCAGGACACAAAATTTTCAAAGTTATAAAGTGACCAACATTAGGAAGATGGTGATTTTTCTCTTTTCAAATGGATTCACTATGTGATCTCCCAACTACGGTTCCTTTTTTTTTTTTTTTCAATGAATCCGTTTGCAAGATATTCCCCCCAGAAGTCCCAGGGCGCACCTTTTGCTCAGAGCAAGCCTGAGATGTAACAGAGGGAAGCTTGGCCTTCTACACTTTTATCTCACATGTCTGCGCAGGGAGGATGCTGTCATGAGGGTTTTTAATGTCAGAATAACTTGACCATCTGTGTGTATGTATGTCTCTATAAAAACTCCTGAGGCAACAGGAGCTTTAATCACAGTCAAAGACAACACCCCTCCAGGTTTCCTGTTGAAGGAAAACATCTGCTGTCCACAGCCCTGAAACTCTGCGTCACTTTTACCTGCCGATACCAAGGAGATTTGGAAAAATAAATATGTGGCGCCATGATCCCATGAAGAAGGGACATCCCATGATTAAGTTCCAAGGGGGTAGGGGAAGGGAGCGCCTGCTCAGCCTTCCATCATGGCTACGTGTGGATTGGATTTATTTTGTTTCATCCACATGCAGCCAGTCACAGACTATTCAGGTTAGAAGGGGCCTGAGTACCATCTCGTTCAACCCCCTTGTTTTACATGGGAAACGAGGCTCAGAGCAGAAAGCGCTTCCCCAAGGTTTGACTCCAAACCCAGTGCTCATCCCACCCTGTGCTAAGGCAGGGTGGGGGAATCCCGGGGGATGGAGCTTGGCTTTAAAATGACCCTGCTGAGCCTTGGAGATCTTCTCTTGGCAGAAGTCTTGAGCCTCTATGAATTCACCTCAGAAGGAGATGCTGTGTGCTCTTCTGGAACTGAAGAATGGGTGGAGGGAGGGGAGTCATGTTTGGTTTGGGAAACAAACATGGGAGCAGATCATTAGCAGAGTCTGGTAAATAGTGCTTTGGATGTTATTGGATTGCCAAGGAAGCATGGAGTTGACAACCAAGCTGGGTATTGCAGGGTTTCTTCTACCTTGCAAGATTATCATTATTCAGCATTCACCATGTGGTGCCATCATAGAGCTCACTCTCTACACACGTGTAACCCATGAGGATGCCCTTGCTAGGATCTTTGTAGCTTACCCCAGGCTTAGCTGAGTTTCCCAAGGAATGAGTGGTAGGTGGGACTGCCACTGTGAGGAGAAAGCATGCTGTGCCCACAGCGTGAACCCAATCCCGTGACCTCCCAGACCCCCAGGTTCCCTAAGTAACATCACAGAATGCCTGTTGCTATGCAAGATAAATATTTTTTCAACCAGGAGGTTTATCTGTCTTCCAGCTGAAATCCAGTGCTCACTGATATGGGCAGTGAAGAGGAGGAAACCATTTCTTTTTCCATGACATTTTGTCTCCAAGAAAAACCTTACAGGAGGCAGAGCTGGGCAAACAGCCATAGAGAGCACATTCAACCCTCTAACTCCCACAGCAGAGGAGATCGTTCTGCTTCACCCACTTTGAATAAAGGCCTTCACCTAAAATTATAATCATTGACTTACTTGGTTCCAAAGGGGACTTAGTAACTATCTAACAGAGGGGAAAGATTTAGTCACTCAATATTTAGGTGCCAGGCAAACACTGAACACTGAAGTATGGAAGTGAATAAGCCTGGTCCCCAACCTGGGAAGAGTCCTGGTCTAGAAACCATGATTTCTGCCTTGTTGTTTCCACAAATGTGTTTTGTGACTTTGTGCAGCTAATTTATTCTTTCCAACCTTCAAAAACTCATTTGGAGGAAGCAGAACCAAGTGATTTCTAAGACCTTCTTAATTTTTAATTCAGCATCTCCTTAGCCCAGTCCCAGGACTCTGCAATCATATCACTAAATGCTTCTCAAGGGCTTATGTGTGCCATCACTGTACAATTAGCTGGGGAGATGCGGATGAATGAGGAGCTCAAAGAGCTTGCATTGTGTGATAGAAATCATTATTCCCTATTTAACAGAGAGCAGAGAAAAGTTAAATACCTTCCCCAAAGCCACAGAGCTAGTCAAGTGACAAAGCCTCAATTCAAACCCAGGTCTATCTGATTTGAAAGCCTAGAGCCCCTTTGGGCCCTACTGAGGATGCTCAGAGGGGAGCATCCTGACCACAGCCACCAGGACCAGCAGTGTCCTTTCCCCTGCGGCACATTGCCTCCAAACTTGAAGATTCCTCTGCCTCTGTAGATAGGGTTACCAGATTTAGCAAATAAAAATACAAGACACCACTGACATTTAAATTTCGGAGAAGCAATTCAACATTTTTTAGCATAAGTGTGTTCCATGTAATACATGGGTCACACTTAATTCTAAACATTTCTTTTTAATTATTGCCTATCTGAAATTCAAATTTAACTGGGCATCCTGTATTTTATCTGGCAATACTGTCTGCTGAAATCTTCTCCTCTAAACACCTATAAAGAAGTCCAGACAGAGGAGGACTGCAAGGAGGGGGTCCAGGCAGGTTACTACTCCTACCCCTTGCTATCAGGCATTCTTATATCTGAATCAGTTGGCGGATACAGAGCAGAATGTGGGCTTCTTGTTCCATGTTGTGCCAAGTCAGCCATAGGAGCTCTGCCCACTACTGTTTTAGAGAAGCCATTTCCACTCCTGCTAAAGGAGAACCAGTTGACTAGAGATGTATACACAGCCTTTCCTCTGAACTCATTCCAGCTCTCCCCGTTCCCCAGCCCGGTCTGCAAGTCAAGAGTCTGGACCTTCCCAGCCACTATTGACCTCCTCCAGGAGGACCCGGCAGAGGGTGAGGAGCTGCCCCTTGGCTCCCTGGTTCCCTGGCCCCCACAATATCAAGTGATGGGACGAAGAGGATGCTTCGTCATGAGACCCAGTCGAAGCTCAATCTCAGGGTAGCTACTTTCTGGTTCTGTGAGCTTGGGCAGTTCATTTAAACCCTTGAACTCCAACTTCCTCTAAAATGGGATGAGAAGAGGTCAGACTATTAGAAGGAACAAATGAGTGAATTACATGAAAGCTCTATACAAACATAAGAATCTATTTTTTAACGTCATATCCATATGGGAACTTTTTTTCATTTTTTGTGGTTAAAGTATCTGAGACATAGAACATTTTATTATGAAAGCAAAATATAAGGACTTTTTAAAAGCTTTTTATAGTCACCCTTGTATCTCAGCAGTATCTCATTATGGTTGACCTTTGATCTTTACTGCAGTATACTGAGAAATTTTTTGAAAATCTAAAAATCCCTTAGTGCCACTGGGGAACTTAACTTACCCCAGAAACTGCATATGCAGGATTGAGAAATTCACTCTATGCTGCCTGATGCACTAAGATTCAAATCTGTGACTTGGCAACATTCCAAATTATAACTCACCATGGACCCTTTTAATCTTTGTAAGAACTGCCAAAGTGAATGTTTTCTGCCAATGCCAAGAGTAACACTATTTTCAGTCATTTTTATGTATGTCCTTCTAAGCTCTGTATGTATGTGCTTCAGAGAATTATAATTATGATATCTGTGTAATTTTGTATCCTGTTTTTTCCACTTTAAATAGTCTCTTACAAATTTGTCCAGGTGACTGCAAAGTCTTAAAACCACCAATTTTAATTACTGCCTAGCTATTCATCATGTTACTCTACTATCATTTATCATTTCTTCTTTCTGGCTGTTTGATGCTTCTAAGTGACCTTTGATGGTCACTTTGAAGGTAGCATGTGGAAGGGTAGGCACCATGTATGCACCACTTTCACCCTTTAGGTCCCCCCTACTGACACACACACGCACACACCCCTATCAGTGAAGAATCCTAAACAGTTTCAAGGGTGTCCAATCCAGGGGATTAGGAGAGTGAGAGAGGAGGCCAGGACCCACCATCTTTCTAAATGTAAACCTGTGGTATCTTTGACAAAGTGCTAAACCCAGCTCAGATCTTACGTGTACCCAGGACTTGGGGTGAAGGGTTAACAGATAATTCCTGTTCTTTTCTGTCCCTTAAACTACACCCTCCCCCACACCTAATACAGTGATATGAAAGCAGTATGGACCCAGAACAGTGTCCTTAAAAAGAAAAACTGATTCTTGTTGGTATGCAGAAGAGCCACCCATGCAGCATGACTGAGTGCTTAAGACCACAGACTCTGGACCCAACAGCCCAGCTTTGAATCCTGACTCCTGCACTTACAAGTCCAAGGTCTTAAGCAGGCTGCTTCACCTCTCTGTGTCTTGTTGCCTCATTTAAAAAATGGGGGAAACGATGAGACCTACCTCTCGGGTCCTTTGAGAAATAGATGAGTGAGAAAGGTACTGGGGAGACACCTGTGAAGAATAAAGGGGGAGGGAGTGGGAGGAGTTGGGGGTGAGTGGGGCCTTCAAACTCTAGTACAGGTCAGACACCTGTGAAGGGAGAGCAGAACGGAGTGAGGACTGAGTAAGAGAGCCCAGGGAGAGTCTCCCCAGCTCAGTCAGGCCAGTGAGAAGTTCCTGCCCCAGCAGAGTCTCGGTTGGGCAGGAATGGTTTCCCCCACACCCCCTCCATGCTCAGTCATTAAGCAATCCAGGGAGAGTGTGGCGGCTGAAGGCTGTCCACCAATTGCCCTCCCTCAGCAGGTTCCCTTAAGATAGTTCTGAGCCACATACCTCCATGGCTGATACAACCTCACTGGGTTAAGTAAAGCACTTAGGGCAGTACATGACACATTGGAGGCACTGTGAAAGCTAAAACTGCTACCACTGTTTTATAGCATATGTTATAATTCACCAAGCTCTTTCATATATATTTTTCCACTTGATCATCACAATCATCCCCATGCAGCCCCTATTTTATCCCCATTTGATAGATGAGAAGAAGCCTTCAAGAGGCCCCACGACTTGCCCAAAGTCACACAGCTCGCTGTGGTGGAGGTGAGACTTGATTGTAAGCCCCCGAGGGTCGGAGTGTAGGCCCACTGGTCCTTATCTTTGTGTCCTGCAGCAGCAGTTCAGATGGAGATGAAGACAACACAAAATCCTGTTCTCTAGGAACTTATATTTTTGGTGAGTTAGACAAAAAAGTAGATAATTCCAGGAAACTAACCCATGGAATTACCTCCCATTTCCCAAATACACCAGGTATTTCCTCCTCCTGCCTCCAGCCCTCAACCTTTCCTTGTGCTGTCTTCTCAGCCTGGAGGCCCACCTGCTGAAATCTGCCTATCTCTTCCTACCTGACCATTTTCTCCATGACACAATCCCAATCTGCCCCCCAAAGGGAATTTCTTCACTCATCACTGTGCCTCCATGTGCCACACTTTGTTCCAAACCAGCGTCACTCTGCCCTGCAGTATAATGTGTCTGTTTACTCAGCAGCCACCTGTCAGCACCTAGAAGGCAACAATCATTCCTTGCTCCTCTACAAATCCCCCACTGGGCCCAGTGTCAGCAATAGTACATGAGAAATAAATGTGTCATGCATGAATGAGTCCACTGACTCTGTGTAGGGGTGGCAGGAATGGAAGACGTGGGAAGTTGGCCAGCAGGAGTGGTCATCCACACCAACGCAGACACAGATAACCCAATAGCGTATGACTGCTGTGATGGAAGGAGCTGCAGGAGGTGGGGTGGAGGGGCCCTGAACACAGGCTAGGTGTTAAGGTGAGCATCTCTCTTGAACTGAAATTCCTGGTTGTTTCATTCTATGCTTGTATCCCCAGGGCCCAGCACAATGTGAGGCACATGGTAGGTATTCAGTAAGATTTCAAGGAGGGAGGGAGAGAAGTAAGAGAGGAAGGGGGAGGAAAAGAGAGGAATGGAAAGGAAAGGAGGGTGGGTTGGTTTTCTAACATGAGTCCAGACCAGGGACTCTGGATGCGACCCAATACTTCAATGAAGATTCTGCCTGAAGTCAGCTACAGTGGTTCTCAACCGGTGACAGTTTTGTCCCTAAGAAGACCTTTGGCAATGTCTCAAGACATTCATTTTTTCTTTTTTTTTTGAGACAGGGTCTCATTCTGTTGCCCAGACTAGAGTGCAGTGGCACAATCATGGCTCACTGCAGCCTTGGCCTCCCAAGGTCAAGTGAGCCTCCTGCCGCAGCCTCCTGAGCAGCTGGGACCAAAGACACACACCACCATGCCCAGCTAATTTTTAAAAATTTTTTGTAGAGATGGGGTCTCACTGGGTTGGCTAGGACAGCCTCAGACTCCTGGGCTCAAGAGAACCTTCCACCTTGGCCTTCCGAAGTGCTGAGATTACAGGCGTGAGCCACCGCATCAGGCCTTGAAGTCATTTTTGATGGCCACAACTGCGAGTGTTACTGGCATCTAGTGGCTAGAGGCCAGAGATGCTGATAAATATCCTACAGTGTGCACGTCAGGCCTCACGTTAAAGAATTATCCCAGCCAAAATGTCAGTAATGCCACTGTTGAGAAATCCTGAAATAACCCTAAAGCCTGCAGACAGAAGTTGAAAGACTGTGTCTGACAGAGGCTTGCCTGGTTCAAAGCATCCTTGGTTTCCAAAATGAGGACCATCTAAGAGTCCACCCTCAATCACTGGCTTAGCCTCCAGACCCTTTCAGAAATGACACCTGGGCGGGGGGGATCCAGTTACCTCCTTACTCCCCTCTCTCCTCCCACCTTCTGGTTCTTCCCAATAATCCTGGATACTTGTTGGAAAAAAAAAAAAAAAAAAAAACAGGAACACCGGGAGTAGGCTCAGTCAATGGGTGCTGTCTGTTCCAGGAGCTGCTCAGAGACCCTCTGTACATCGGCCTGAAACACCAGCGCGTGCGCGGGAAGGCATACGATGACTTGCTGGATGAGTTCATGCAGGCTGTGACAGACAAGTAAGTGGACCAGTCTGTCCCTTTTGAAAGAGGACTTTTAAGAGATGCCGTGACTAAAGTCAACACTGGTTTTGGCTGATATACAAAGTAAAGGCAGTAGATGCATGCTTTTCCAGGAATTCTGAAAATTCCAACTTGACCCCTAGGAGTGATAAGACTGGACACCAAATGGGCTCATTCTCTGAGAGAATCTCTGGGAGCAGTGAGGGGAGGGAATGAGAGGGTTGATGGCTGAAGGCTGTGATCTGGACGTAGTTAAGTATCATTGTCCCAGGAGAAAAACCCCCTTGGCCTGAGCTGTTTAGGGTTCTCAGCACAATTAGGGATGTTGCAAGTGATGGAGGAAAGATGTGTGCCCTTCTGATGAAATGGTTTTGGAAGGCAGCTTGTCACATTTGGTTATTTTCCACCTCTATGTGAGAACAAGGAAGTGTTAATGAGGCACTGTGGCAGACCACACGGGCTCTGGGCCTGCAAGATTTATGAGGTGTCATCTCTTCACTGGGGAAGCTTCACAGTACTGGCAGCTTCCACCCCACTTGCCTGCCCCATCTGTCTGCCATCGTGGCCACCCGCTCACACTGCTGTGGCTGACGTGCCGCTGGGATGGAGGCCTGATGACAGCCCTCACACACCCATGTTTACTCTGAGAGAAGAGCTGGTCAAGCCAGAGTTTCAGCAGCTCAGTGGGCCTCTGAAGACAAAGCATGTTCCCCTCTCACTTGCAAATCTCCAGCCTTCTTGCTGCCTGAAGATTGCACAGGTTTGGCAGAGATGGCCTGCCCATCCTTGGCAAAGTGCTCCCTTGTCCAAGCTCAGCTTCTCCAACCAGAACAGTGGGCTGGAGCCCACAAACTCTGCACAAAGTCTCATCTGGGTGGGCTTCAGGGGTGGGCAAACTGGAATTTGACCTTTGACCCCTCCACTTTTCAGATATGTGACCTTGGGCAGGTTACTAAACTTTTCTGGGTTTCCTTATCTGGAGATAAGAAAAGAGTTTTGTTGGTGTTGTGTTTTGTTTTTTAAGATGAGAGCAAAATAATATTGTGGTTATATAAGGTGGAAATGATCCTGTCAAAAGACAAAATGAATGATGGACTGTAGGATAGGGGGAAAAAGTCCTTGAGTAAGCAAGCAGGAAAAAGGATCCAGTGCACACCTGAAGAGCTTAGTCTTGGAGCACAGAAAATCATCCACAGGGAGAAAGGGAAGGCAGAGTACTGGGCACTGATGGGGCAGGTGGGTAGATGTGGTGGTGGGAGCGAGGGGGAGTCCCATCTGCTTGAAGACAAGGACATCAGCATAGAGTGAGGATGGGGACGTTTAAGGATAGAGGAAGTGGGACCTAGTTATCTAGGAGAGTGGGAGAATGTCCAGACTGGGAAGCTGGATCATGGTCACTGGGCAGCTCTCTGGGCCCCCTTGGGGTTACTTTTTATGAATTTAACTTAAGCTAGTTAACCTGTTTCTTGCTTCCTCAAGCCAGGTTCAACTGTCTGGGTCCAAGGGCAGGAAGACGAAGAGAACAGGGTGTAATGAGGGTTGGGGATTTTGCCAGGCAAGAGAAAACGGGAAAGAGCAAGGAGTTGAGAGTCTATTCAAGGGAATGATTATAATTGTATCATGAGCTCTAGGCTGGGTAAAAGGGGAGAGAATGGGAGGACGTGGTAAAGGGGAGGGACAAGGGACAGTGAAAGGGTGATCAATGGATAGTAAGTCCTGGGGAGGTTTAGAAACTGTTGAGTTGGATAGTACGTGGAATAAGCTGGAAAGAAAGGAGGTGGTGATCAGAAAGTTAGATGTTTGCAGCTAAGATTATGGAGGAAGGGCTGCTATTGGGATATGGCCACTAAATAAAGCAAATTCAAGGGTCAGCTGCATTAATAGAGGCATAGCATCTAGGACAAGGGAGGTGAATGTCACAATTCATTATCTCCATTTCAGAAATCCTGAATACCACATCCAGTGCTAGAGAAGCTACACTGAGGGTTAAAAATTACCTAAAGTGCTTTTGGAGTGCAATAACTACGATAGTGAAGAGAACCAAAAGCTGAGCCTGGTAGAGAGAAGACTCAGAGACTGCTCTGTCTATGTCAGGGACGTGCTAGTACCTCCAGATTCTAAAAGCTCTTCTTTCAGAAGAGAATTGGACTTGTTTGTATGTATCTACATGGAAAAGAACCAATTGGTGGGATGCTAAAGGAAGCACTTTTCAGCTCAAAATAAATCAGGGCTGTCTCACATTGCACTGGACTGTCTGTGGGAATGAGTTCCCTGTCACAGAAAGAGTTCAAGGATAGGTTGCATGGCTTATTTGTGGTGATATTATAGGAAGGAATTCAAGCATCAGATGTTCTTTAAGCTGCCTTCCCACCCCAGTATTCTATTCTAACCTCTTAAAAAAATCCTCTGTAGCCAACCGGATAGGTATTATTATTCCCATTTTATGCAAGAGAAAACTGAGACTCAGAGAGGCCAAGTTAGCTATCTCAGGTCACACAGTACCTGTCAGGACTACAAGCTGAACCCAGGACTACTGACTCCAAGTACAGACTCTTTCTACAATGCTGTGTCACCTGTGGATGAAAAGAGAAGGGAATGAAATTGGCTTTGAAAGCCCACTTTTTGCTTCCTGTTTCCAGGGCTCACTGCTTATCTAATGAGTCAGTAATCATTCTGTGATTCCCCAAAGAAAAGTATTGCTATTCGTGTGAGAAGGTTAAATAAACTAGGATGTAAGAAGCTGTTCAAACTATCATCAAAATCAGTTCACAGTTTTACAGATACACACACACAGGCAGTCCGGGAGAGCGGGGGGGATCCTTGGGGAGGGGCATGTGTCAGCCAACAGGAATGTGTCATTAAACAGAAAACATGATGGATTGATGGTTGGTTGTTTTGACTTTCTAATAAGCTATAGCAGATGTTTCTGTGGATACTGTAGGTGGGGAATGAGCTGGTCTCCCCAAGCACTCTTGGGAATACAGTAGCTCCAAGACAGAATGCCCAGCCTGGGGGTGAGTCAGGAGTTCCAGAGTCAAACACAATGTATTTTAAGAAAGAACCTTGGGAAATGTTGACTCCTGCTTTCAACGTCCTCGTCTCTGTCCAAACATCCTGCTAATAAAAAGCTCCACCTTCCTACCCCTACCCACTAATGGGGATGTATGTTAAGATTTTTTGGCCTGAAATAAACTTACTATGGCTCAGTTCCTGCCGTGGAGCTTGGCCACTGAGGAGAACCTGCCAGGACAGAAGGAATCTCCATTTAGTCTGTGAACCACAGCAACAGACAGCTGGGAGTGTCCTTCTCAAAGCTGAGACAAAGACTGATGGCAAGGACTGATTGCCCCACTCTTCCCACTCTTTCCCTGTCATGCAGTGGATGGGTGCATTGTACCCGGGCACCACCTCCTGCTGTCACGAGTTTTCCCTGATGGTTTCCATTCACATTTTTCATTTCTGTTACTTACAGTAGCAAGGATGGGAGTTGACTGTGTTCTGAGTTTGCACCTGGAGCCCTAACTCTGTCTGATAATTGGCCTGGGCTAGACAGAAGCTTGATGTCAGCAGCAGCTTTGGCCTTTAGGCAGGCCAGGAAAGGAAATCACCCGCTTCTTCCCTAGTTCCCAAACCCTAAATACAGGGATTCTTAAGCTGCTTAGATGAGAGTGTTAAAGAAGGGAAATAATAAATAAACCTTTTTAAAAAGTCATCTACTTTTTAGCTCTAGGAAAATTTTTTTTTTAGTCTCTCCATTTTTTTGTCTCTGTGCATTCATTCATTCTTTCTCTCTCTCTCTTTCCCCTCACCATAAGCACACACACACACACGTAATCCCTGAGATACACACCATATTGGAAATCACAATTTCTCTATTAGTGCTCTTTGTAGAAACTTCTAGTTTTCAGAGAAATTCAGACAGCCCTTGGCCTCTCTGATATCTGGAGCCAGTTACCACAGGCCCACTCCTTAATGTTACCTTCCACACTTGATGTGAGCCCCTGTCCTTCCAGAGCCAACCCCGCTTGCTCCAGCATTCATTCTCTGTGTCACTTCAACCTAAATGGGACTCCTCCCATTCCATCTCTCCTCTGCTACTCATCCCACTTGTTTCTACCTTTACATTTGGACGGCTACCCTAAAGGTTTCTGTTCAAATATACGTACTGTCAAAATGACTAGATGTCTCTACTGTGCCCTGATCAGATTTACAGGGATCAAAGGAATTGTTACTTGTCGGGCCTTTGTGCAGAGCAGAGCACCAAAGTTAAAGCTAAAAACAAGGAGATAAGATTCCAAGACTGTTCACTTGCCTCTTGATCTGTGGTGTCAAGGAACACATCTGTTTCTTTTGCTGTGTTAAAAAACTATCCTAAATCTTACTGGCTTAACATTTTATTTGCTCTTGATTCTTGGAAGCTGAACTGACTCAGCTGGAGTGATTCTTCTCCTGGTCTTGCCAATGGTCACACATATGGCTGCTTTCAGCTGGCTAACTAGCTGGGAGCGGGCTCAGCTGGGACACTGGAAAGGTCGGGCTCCTCTGTTTTTCCATTGAGTCTTAGGGTCTCTCCTTCTTCACATGGCCTCTTCTCTTCACAGAGATAGCTGAACGTTTTACATGATAGTCTAGGGCTCCTAAGAACACAAGAGTGGAAGCTGCCAGGCCTTCTTAAGGATGAGACCTGGAACTGGAACAGTCTAACTTCCACCACATTATACTGGTTGAAGCAAATCATAGGTCCATACTAGATTCCAAGGGAGGAGGTTATACAAGGAAATAAATACTAGGAGGTATGGTGCATTGGGGGCCACCAATGTCAGAGACTGCCACACCCTATCTAGCCTGGCTAGGATGAGGAATGGGGCAGCCCTCACTATAGGAAGGCGTGAGAAAAGAATAACTCAGTTACACAGATAAGCAGGGGAATGGTATATAAAATCAATGAGCATGTCTACCTAGTACCTGCTGTACACCAGACACTGAGCCAGGCATAGTGAGCAATACACAGAGAAATAAACAGTCCTCCTCTCAGAGAGCTACATAGTCAAAAACATTTCGTATGTATCTATTGAAGTTTAGATAACCTGAGACTCTACACTTTCTTAGCCTCTAAGTGTCTGTGTAAGTCTGGAGCTCAAGAAGAGTTCTGGTGCAGAAACATAAAGTTGGGAGTTGCCAACCCATAGATAGTATTAATATCAAGGGAATGATTGAGATTTCCCAAAGAGAAGAGAATATGACTCACCATGGTTTTCTGAACTGTGTCCTATGGATAACTGCAAGTCAAAGTGCTCAACAAATTTTAGGACTAGACTAGGATATTGTTGGTAAGAATGGCAAGGAGGGTAAAAGGTTTCATTCCTTGTGCCAGCTCTGATTGCTTAGGACTCTGAACCTCTCTGGGTTCAACAGGGATGAGCGTCATGGTTGATTAGCAATGTCTGCCCTGAGCATGGAATAAGGGGTGGCAGCAGTGTGCTATCCTTTGCCCCCTTTGGAGCTGTGAGGAGCCTTGTGACCTAAGCATCTGTGACTCTGTGAGCACTCATGCCAGCTGATCCTGCAACTCCCACAACTAAATAGCAACTCCGAGGCTAAAGGAGGCTCTGGGTTATTTTTCTCCAGGTGTTCAGGATATTTCAAGAGCTAAAGTAGGCCTCTATTTTAGTCCACATGAAGCTGCAGCTGCTTCTTCTGAGTTACAAAAACATGCAGGAATATGCTCTCTTGGGTACACTCCACCCCCACACCCACTCCCAATACACTCTGGAGCAAAGCAGTGGGTCTAATAAAAGTAGGCATGCTAATACTGACCTATGGTTCCTAAATCTGGCTTTGCTTCTGAGTCATCAAGGAAACTTGTCAAGAATACAGACTTCAGGCTCCTATGCCACAGAAGGCCTGGGTTGAGACCTGGACATCTGTATTTTTGAAGCTGTCCTAATGATTCTGATAGAGCTGTGCAAAGACTGAAATTTGAGAAACTCTTCGGCTGAGCACAGTGGCTCACACCTGTCATCTCAGCATTTTCGGAGGCCAAGGTAGGAGGATTCTTTGAGGCCAAGAGTTCAAGACCAGCCCAGGCAACATAGTGACACCCCCGTCTCTCAAAAAAAAAAAAAAAAAATCAGCTGGGTGTGGTGGCACTCGCTTTTATTGCCAGCTACTTAGAAAGCTGAAGCAAGAGGATCACTTAAGCCCAGGGGTTTGAAGCTGCAGTGAGCTATGATGGTATCGCTGCACTCCAGCCTAGGCAACAGAATGAGACCCTCTTAAAAATAAAATAAAATAAAAAGAGAAACTAATGGACCACATCCCCAGAAGAGGCAACTTGTGCGGCCCCAGCTCCTCCCACTTTCAGAGTCAGACTGAAGCCCAAGGTGAGGGTGTAAGGACCAATACACAGAGACTTTCCACAGTTTTATCAGCAGGGACCTACATTAGGAAAGACCCAGTGTGTTCTCTGAGCTCACCCTGCCATGGAGGTCTACCTTGCAATACACCTACAGCTCTGGCAGCTTCCTTTTAGTCTGGAAACTTCCCAAGCAGAGCTGTGCCCATTGTTTCTGCTGGAATCCCCTTTGCCCTGAGGAACTTCAGCTGCTTTCATGCGGGGAATAATTGCATTTCTACAGGTGGGGAAAGCACTCACACATCTGGGTACCTCGGCCCCAAAGACACATCATGGGCAAGAATCAGGCCTGCCCTTCTCCACAAGCAGGCACATGTTGGGCCTGATTCCCCACAAAGTGCCTTGACTTCATGACAGTGAAACTGCCTGCTTGGGAAGTTTCTGGACAGTGAGCTTGGAAGAGGGAGATGGCAAACTCATTAGTTAGGTAAAGACAGTGGTGACTGCCTTGTTTGGGGAATTTCTTCTAAATGGCTTCCTGTGAAAGTACACAAAATCATATCACCTTCCCAAAAAATATGCCTATTTGGGAATTTGACTCTTCAAACTGGAAAGGGTATACTTATCCCGTGAGGGAATACATTTTGCCAGCAAAGAGATAGAAACAGTAGGTACTGCAACCAAAACTCTGGGAAGTGAGCTTTATTTTCATAACAGATGAGAAAACTCATCATAGAAGCTTGAAGCAGCACTAACAAAGCATGTATCTGATCATGCATTTCCAGTGCTTCTGAATAATGACTACATATCCAACATTCTACTAGGCACTGTAATGAGATTCAAAAGAAATAAAAGACATCAGCTAGGCCAGGCGCGGTGGCTCATGCCTACAATCCCAGCAATTTGGGAGGCCAAGGCAGGTGGATCACTTGAGGTCAGGAGTTCAAGACCAGCCTGGCCAACATGGCGAAACCCCATCTGTACCGAAAATACAAAAAAAAATTAGCCAGGTATGGTGGCACACACCTGTAATCTCAGCTACTCAGGAGGCTGAGGCATGAGAATTGCTTGAACCCAGGAGGTGGAGGTTGCAGTGAGCTGAGATGGCACCACTGCACTCCAGCCTGGGCGACAGAGTGAGATTCCATCTCAAAAAAAAAAGAAAGAAAGAAAGAAAAAAAGACATCAGCTGTGTCTTCAACAACCTTACAGTCCTTCCAAGAAGACATTTTTGAATAGAAAATAATTAGGGAAGACTTCAGTACGCAACTATTTGGTGTTGACCCTCAGTTCAATGGAAATTCAGAGAAAGGGGCAATCAGGGATGACTGGGAAGAAATGGAAGTTGTACAAATTTAGGACCGAATTCAAGTAAGCAGCAGGAGAAAAAATGATGTTCCATATAGAAGGTACATCATGAGAAAAGCAAGAACACAGGAAAAGCAATGAATATACAGGGAAGGCAATGAGTATCTACAAGAATGGGCCAACTAAAAATGAATGTTCAGTGATTTTAAATAAGGTTAAATAAGAATGGTGCTGGCTACATCTATTATTTAGGTTTCTCCAGAGTAACAGAACCAATAGGATATTAGGTATTTAGATAGATGAGAGCGGATTTATTATGAGAAGTGGCTAACGTGATGATGGAGGTAAAGAAATCCCATGATATGGTGTCTGCAAGCTGGAGAACCAGGGAAACTGGTGGCATAGCTCAGTATAAATCCAAAGTGGGGCTGCTGGTGCACATCCTGGAGTCAGAAGGCCAAAGAGCCTGGAGTTCTGATGCTCAAGGGCCGGAGAAGATGGGTGTTCCAAATTCAGAAGAGAGAACGAATTCACCCTTCCTCTGCCTTTTTGTTCTATCTGAGCCATCAACCAATTGGATGGTGCCTGCCCATATGGGGTGAGGGTGAATCTTCCTTATTCAATTTACTAATACAAATACCAGTCTCTTCCAGAAACACCCTCACAAACATACCCAGAAATAATGCTTTACCAGCTATCTGAGTATCCCCTAAACCAGCCAAGTTGACACCTAAAATTAACCATCACACTAAGATAGGCCTTGCAATCCAGGCAGAAGGTCATGATTATGAGAGCTCAAAAGTGGAAGGGGCTACAGTCATCTAATCCAGTGGTTTTTAAACCAAGCTTCCCTGGGCCCCAGGACTCCAAAGAAGCATATCAGGAGTGCTAGAAATGAAATACTTTCCACCAACCATAAAAAATGTAAACCACTTGAGGAAACACTTTATTGTTTTTCATTGCCTTCTATATCTGGTTTCTGCTCAATATTTTATTAAAGAATTATTCTGCTAAAAATGTTTGAAAATTACCAATCCACAAAATACCTTATTTGGGACTTGATGTAGTGAGCAATAGGGAGGCATGGTAGGTTCTTGAGCAACAAAAGTATTGTATTAAAATTGACAAGATGTGGGAAGAGATTAGAGGCAGAACCCATAACAATGCCCCAATTCAAATTCTGCCTTCCCTAGGGAAATCTACTCTGACCAGCCTGGCCTGATACTCTTGCCCTGACTGTAATCTTACTGGCTGTAGAATTCATTTGCTAATTAATTAATCATGCACTGCATTGTGACATCTCTGCTAAAATGGCCTATTGCTTTTCTTTAACCTTTTTTTTTTTTTTTTTTTTGGTCCTTAGGCTTTCATTGTCAGAGGAGAGATTGGGCAAAGATGAGTCTGGACTGTTGTAGAAGGGTTCAAGAACTGGCATGGATGACCTTTATAGATCATTCCTATCTCAGGGCCTATGACTCAGTAACATCTCTACCAATGGTAGTTCCTAGGAAGTGTGGCTTTACTTGTGCAGTAAATGGTGAGGGTGGGAGTTGGTTGATTGGTGGGTGGTCAAAAGTCCACACCAGGCTAGCTACCAATTAGAATAGACTGAAGGCTATGAATCTGACCACATCTGAGGAAGCACAGAGGAAGGAAATTTGGCACTCATTCTGGCTTGTCTTGACTCTGAAGGAGCAGAACAGTTTCCCAGTTTCAGCCTGATATGGCTCATTGTTGACAGTCCAGCTCCCCCATGTTCTCAGAAGAACAACAGCCAGATTTTGCATGGTGACAAACTCCTATGCATGCAAGGAATCTGTCCTGGGTCACAGGCTAGGAGACTATCAAAATGCATACTAGCACCCAACTCTCTAGGACATTTTTACTTCCATCGCACCAAGCAGACTGCATAATTGAGTGAGTTTGCAGTTCACTAGTTAAGGTCCAGCCTCAGGACTGAGGCCAAAACGTGCTGGAAGAAACTCACTGCCTCGGGATATGATTCAATGACACTAGCTGGCTATTTCCTTTTCATTTTCTCTTAGCAGCCTGATTTTATCGCTTGGTATCAAGAATAGGAACAAAATCATCCCCAGACCTGAAACTTTTAGATTATGGCAGAAGAGATGAAGGAATATAAGGGTCTTATGGGTGGCGGGGAGCAGGGATCTGATCCCTTTCAATGAATAAGTACCAATAATAACAATAATAACTCTTAATTATTTAATTGCTTACCATAAGCAGACACTGATACAAGCACTTCACACAATATTAACTTGTCTAATTCTCACAACAACTGTATGAGTTAGGTACTATTATTCACTTTATTTTAAGAGATGAAGAAACTGAAGTTTACAAAGTACAAGTACCTCATCTAAGAAAGGGGAGCCTGATTAAGACCCTACCCACTAACTGCAATTGTTAAAAGCACGAATTCTAGAGCTAGACTGCCTGAGTTCCAATCTCTTATTAACAAGCTACTTATTAACACTTATCAACGAGCGACTTAATTCATCTGTGCCTCAGTTTCCTCCTCTCTAAAATGCATTCTTAAGACTGGGAGAGTACTTATGATGGATAAATGAGGCCATCCATGTAAAATGTTTAACATACACCTGAGTGATAGTAAAAAAATCATGTTTGCTATTATTATTAATTTAGGCAGTTTCCAAAGCCATTCTCCTTTAGGCAGTGCTTCACTGTGCCCACATTCATGCATTCATGTTTGAGTTAATATATCCATTCACATGTCCAACACTGCTGTCCACAGTCCCTCACCCATCCCTCCCCTTCATTCCAATATTACTTTTCCTCTCTTCCCCAGTGCAAAACCTAGGAAGGAAAAAACAAAAACAAAAATGAAACAGCCCTAGGTGTGATCCATTTCCATTTTAGATCCCTGGTATGTGCAATTAGTAAATGCTTGGTCTTCATCCCCACCCCCAACACAGACCTATTCAGTTTTGCTCTCCCTCCTCCAGTGGACGGTGTTGTGTAGATTCATGTGTACATAGAGGGGAGCAGTATGGTCCGTGTGTTCCTGAGGGTGAGGTGTTCTTATATTTTTTTGCAGCTGTTTGAAGCTGAGTGTTACTTGGGCCTTTCAAACTCACCACTCAGAGTCAGTCACCCCCTCAAGTAACCAAACATCTTTTCATGAGACACAGTTCTCTGTACAGAAATGAGAAACAGAAGCTTGCCCAAGAGAAAGCTGCAAAATTGCTCTGAGATCACCCACTGATACTGACCTATTCAGAGGCTCCACATATAGAAGCCTTGTACTTTGCCCTCAGAGCTGGAAGGATGCCTTTGATGGCTCCAACTCCCACCCCTGTTCCTGCCGCTCCTTAAGTGTGTTGTCTTTGTTACAGAGGCAGAGCCTTCGTGCTCGCTATTTCCCCAGCCTTGAATGTCCTTTCATTTTCAGGGCTGTTTCCATCTCATCATTCAGGCCTGCAGATAGGTCCACAGCAGGCAAGGTCAAGTGTGGAGGTCTGTACAAGACAGGATGTTAGAACTGAGCGTCCTGCCAAAAGCTTAGCTGAGGTTCTGTAGCTCCAAGCTTCTCCTGTTGGTTTTAACACAACATATGCAAAGAAAAACCCCTAGGCATATAGCATCCAGACTACAAAGGAAGTTAATGAGGATTTTATTTTAATTTTAAAAGATTGTGAAAAGCTGTTAGGTCTTAGCCCCGATTGCAATGTTTCACAGGGGTGTTCACATTCTGAGTCCCTCTCAGCATAGAGGGTCACTGCTCTCTCTCTCTCTCTTTCTCTTTCTCTCTCTCTCTCTCTCTATATATATATATACTGAATATTAGGAATGCCTTCTGTGGTTCAGTCTGTATCTTAGAATTCTCATTTTCTCACTGGATCCAGCCTAGGACTTTAATCTTGCATTCTTGGAATATCTGAGCAAGAAACAACCCACTCATTTGATCCAATTTCCTCACTTTTTAGATGAGGAAACTGAGACCCAAAGAGAAAATTATTTCCCCAAGGCCAGATAATGAGAAAAGCTGTGGGAAATTAAGGAAAACTTATCCAATTATGTGCCCTCCTTCATGTAATTCATGAAATTTCCTCCAAATTTTCATTCAGGCTATATTTATCACGTGCCTTCCCTGTACCCCACAATGTGGCCAATACAAATATATTAGTTCCTTCTCACATTGTTATAAAGAAATACCTGAGACTGGGCAATTTACAAAGAAAAGAGGTGTAATTAGCTCATGGTTCTGCCGGCTTTACAGGAAGCATGGTGCCAACATCTGCTCAGCTTCTAAGAAGGCCTCAGGAAGCTTACAATCATGGCAGAAGGCAAAGCGGGAGAAGGTATATCGCATGGTGAAAACAGGAACAGGAGAGCAAAAGGGGAGGTACTACGCACTTTTAAACAACCAGACCTCATGACAACTCACTATCACGAGGACAGTACCCAGAGGGATGGTGCTAAACCATTCATGAGAACTCCTCCCCCATGATCCAATCACTTCCCCCCAGGCCCCACCTCCAACATTGGGAATTACATTTCAGTATGAGATTTGGCTGGCAACACACATCCAAACTAAATCAACAAAGAAAAGACTTGTCCTGAAGAATTCAATTTTCCCTGTGATTATAACATGGACACATAAAGTCACCAGAAAAATAGTTTAAGACCACATTCAGTTATTTGTTTTCCTATTTATTCATGTATTCATCCATCCATTTATTAATTCATTTATTGAATATGGCAAGAAGTCAGAAGTAGACTTTGCTGTCAAGGAATTTATAAACTACAAGGGAAATTCCCAAATAATTACTGCTGGGTTTGCATACATTTAATGTGTACGCAGCCAATGGCCTTGCCTGCAGTGTTGATCAAGGTTGATAAAGGGCATAAGGTGATCAAAAGATCTGGGACATTTACTTGGACTTTAAAAGTCATGACCTTATTCCCAGGAAAGCGCTAGCAACTGAAGAGAACACTCAGAACGGGCCTCATTAATCAAAAAACCTTCATGGAGGACACCCGTGGCCTCATGCCAACCTGATATGCACAATCTAAGGACAAATATGGGCTGACATAAATGCTGAAGCCCCCAAGCCAGCCAGTTGGTTGGTGGCCAAGAAAAGTGCATGGGCTTTATAAGCAGGAGGTTGAGGAGTGAGTTGCCATGTCCTAGAGGAAAACCTTTGTGTTACCACTGACCTTTGGGAGGTTGAGAGGTCAGCAGGTCAGCCAACATCCCCTCCCCAGCACTGAGATTTCTGGCGCCATTTGGTGTGCTTGCCCCGGAACTCAGACAAACAGGGAAAATCAGGAGGAAAGCCAAGCTGTTCCTGAGTGTTTTCTGTCTGGCCAGGACTTGCCGTCAGAGCTGTGACTGAGGAATGGCCACATTATCCTGGGACTTTTGCTTAGAAGTTACTGCTTCCTGTGACTATGTTGCGAGTCAATGGGAGTTTTCCCCCTTAGGCCAGAATCCCAGTCTCAGGAGCCTGCCAGTCTGGCTGCCAGACCCCAGCACACCAGGGAATCTCCCAGTCTGGGAGCTGGGAAGGGAAGGGCCTCAGAGGTCCACCCTCACATCATGGGCTGAAATCCCTTCCACGACTTCCGTGCCAAGTGGAGCTCCGGTGACCATGGACTCACCTCCAGTGACCAGCAGTCTCTTTCCAACCAGTGTTTGAAATCTCTGCCTTATATGGCACTGGAATCTGTGTCCTTCTGACTTCCACTCATTGGCTCTGCTTTTGCCTCAAAGCCATACAAAATCAATCTGCTTAAGTCCTTGTCCACAAACAGTCATTCCTATGATTGAAGATAATCATTATGCCCAATTACACTTGCCCTTCTCAGGCTCCGTATTCCCTCTTTCTCCAATCCACGGTATCCAGTTTTTTCACCCATGGTATAGATTCCCTGTCATCCTTGTGAATCCCTCCCCAAAACATGACCCCCTCTGCTGATTCGCACCCCCAGCAGAATAAGTCACTCTTCATGCAATTCTGTGGCAGAGTTGTGCTGTGACGGCCTCTTATCTGTCCTATGACATCTGACTGTGTCTTCTTCCCATTCTAACTGTGCTCTAGCCCCAACCTCCTCCTAGCTCTCAGGATCTCACCAGCCCTGTCATCTCTCATCTCCCCTCCATTCTGACTCCTGTATCTCATATGTATACCTCCCATCCCCAGAACAAATTCACCCTTCAGTCCCACTTCCCCCAAAAGCTGTCACCCTGCCTACTTCACAGCCAAGCTTCTTGAAATTTGTGATGACCGACATTTCCTCCCCTTCCATTTTCACTTTAACCCCATGCCAGATGGTTCCCTCCCTTCCCCACCAAAAGTGGTCTGCGAAGGTCACCAGTGATCCTCTAAACAACGACTCCAATGTACACTTTGTGGTCCCTGTTTCACTTGACATGTTGGCAGTATTTGATGCTCCTGACCACGGCCCATTGCGTGGCTCTGGTAGCAGCTGCTGTGTGGGCCCAACCTGCTCGCTATCCTTGGCTGGACTTTCTTCCACTATCTCTCTCTGCTCCGTGGATGCAGGGTGTCCCAGGGTTGTGTCCTTGCCCTGCTCCCTGCTCTGTGCACAGGTGCTGCCTGAGAACCCTCATCCAATCCCATGGCTTCAACTGCTCACAGTGCCCTGAGCTGCCTGTTCCCCTCCGCTGACCTCATGTATAGCCCATTGCTTCATCAACACGTTCGTTAGAACGTTCCACAGAACCTGGGACTCCTCATGTGCCAACTCCGCCTTATCAAGTAAGTTTGCCTTTCTTTCCCCATCCCCAACCTTGATGAGTAAAGGACTTCACCCTCCATCCTCGGCCCTTCCTGGGCTCCTCCTTCTCATTCATCTCCACATCTGGTCTATTATTAAATCCTGTCCTTAATAATCATTGCCTCCGAGGACTCAGTGCCTATAGTGTGCTGGATTTTTATGTACATTATCTCATCTAATTTGCACAACAGGACTGCAAGAGAGGTATTATTAGCCCACTATTATCAGTGAAGACTGAAATTTGTATCAAGTACATTTCCTGAGGTCATGCGTTTAGTAAGTGATGGAGCCACACCTGCTCAATCTCAAAGCTGTCTATGCTCTGCCACACTTTGTCTTTCCTCCAGGCTACTCTTTTCACTTCCTTAACATATTTTACCCAGCTTCTTCTCTGCCTACATGTCTGCACTGCCTTATATTAATACCAGGACTTCACAATCTCTCACTGCAGTTCCATGCCTCCTTGTCTCCAGTCTGTCCTCTCAGCTGTCCATCCCATCATCCATTTCTGCCAGAATGAACTTCCTAAAACACCCGCCACCTTCCTGCCTAAAGCCCTCAGTGGGTCCCCCTTGCCCTCCAGATTGCTTAGGCTGTTTACATGGGCATGAAAGGGGTGGCTCCTGCATTCCACCAAGGCTCATTTCTCCCCATGTCCTCCCCATCTTCAGCCTCCTCTGGCAAGATCCGGCTCTGTGTATTTTCCTGCAGCTCCAGGAAGGCACCATACTCACTCAGTCCTCATGCGTATGCTGTTCCCTCTCCTTGAGATGCCCTCCTCCCTCCTTCCATCCGCACCCATCCACAGTCTGTCTGGGAACCTCTGCTCTTCCTTCAAGCCCCACCTCCTAATCTCCTGCCCTGTGAAGCCCTCATTGCCTCTCCCCGCTGCAGAGCTGCCTGCCCTCTTTGAGGCTTCCCATGTACCTGGCACATATCTTTATTATTACTGATGCCACAGAGTATTGCAACTGTTTTTTTATTTTCCTGTGTCCCTATTCAACTGTGAAATCTGTGAGGTTTTAGCAAGTAGTACAGTCCCTTGTTCATAGTAGACACTTTGAAATGTTTGTTTTGTTTTGCTTTGTTCTTCCAAGATATGGGTCTCACTATGTTACCCAGGCTGGCCTTGAATTTCTGGGTTCAAATGGTCTTCCCACCTTAGCCTCTTGAGCAGCTGGGATGACTGGCATGTGCCACCATATCAAGCATAAAATGTTTGTTGAATTGAATTTTTATTACATCATACTTAGTATAGTTTCTCGCACAAAGAAGATAACTTGCCGAATACATTTCTTTAATTGAAACAGAAATGTCAATAAGTAATTGTAATACAATGTGACATATATTGTTACAGATATGTCCAGAATATCATGGGAGCCCAGAGAAGACAAGAATTAGCACTATTTTAAGGGTAGGGAAAGAGATGTGTCAAGGAAGGCTTCTTAAAAGAGGTTACAGTTTAAGATCTGGGCCTACATCTGTAATCCCAGCACTTTGGGAGGCCAAGGTGGGTGGATCATGAGGTCAAGAAATCAAGACCATCCTGGCCAACATGGTGAAATCCCGTCTCTAGTAAAAATACAAAAATTAGCTGGGCTTGGTGGTGCATGCCTGTAGTTCCAGCTACTTGGGAGACTGAGGCAGGAGAATTGCTTGAACCCGGGAGGTGGAGGAGGTTGCCACTGCACTCCAGCCTGGTGACAGAGCAAGACTCTGTCTCTCAAAAAAAAAAAAAAAAAAAAAAAGCTCTGGGCCTTACAGCTTAAGTAGGGGTTGGCCTAGACAAAAAGAGACCTTCTAGACAGAGAGAACCAGCAGCTTGAGCAAAGACAGGGGACCGTGCAAAGGCCCACAGTGGTTAGGAAGCAGGAAAATGTGCCTAGAATGTCAGAAGACCTGAGTAGGTGTTCAGCAATAGAGCTGGGGCCAAAATGAACACTACCTAAGGAATTTGGATATAACCCCACAGGCAGTGGAAGCCCTCTTAGGATTTTCAGAAAATAAGTAGCCGACATAAACTTGTGTTTAGAAATATGTGGAAGATGGATTGGGGGAGGGGAAATAAACTTGAAGGAGGTGAAATCAGTCACTGTAGGGTCCTGGACAGAAGCAGCAATGGCAGTAATCCTGGGGAGAGATGGCCTCACCCTGAATCCACCCAGCACCCCCTGCACAAAGTTCTTCCTGCAGAGCCATGTCTCCCAAAGTGTGTTCCACCATAGGTGGTGAGGGTGAGATGCAACAGAGTAAGGTGTCTGGTCAAATAAGCTTTGAACATGCTGGGTTAAACAGGTTTCTTATTGCAAGATTTTTCAGAGCTTTTAATACACATTGTGTATGCTATGTGTAACACACAGAGTTTTCCAAATTTACTTAACCACAGAACCTCTCTCTAAGACCATCTCAAGGGACTAGAGTTTAATGGAATATGTAAAATAGAAAAAAAAGACCAAGAGTTTTTATGATTCTGTCAGTTCTAGTTCCTGGAAGGAAATAAAAAAAGAAATAGTTTTCCATTGGGTGACAACTGATAATCTTAATGAACACTCTTCTGTGGAAGTCTTGCATGTGGGTTTTTTTCTGGGGGGAGGGGAACAGCGTGGACTACCATGGAAATACCAGAGGTAGCTTTTAGTCATTCTATTTAGAGGCAGGTTGAGCAAGTTCACCTGCTCTAAGCACAAAGTCCCTCATGTTTGTTCAGGCCTGAAAGAGGTCAGACCCAGGTGTTTGAAAAAATGGCAGGTCCTGACCTATGGAAAAGAGAAACTAGGTCTGCAGCCCCTGGAATGCTTTGCACCACCAACATCCCTCACTCTGCATTTGGTTCACACACTGGGGAGAAGGGCAGAACAGCCACCTCAGACCCTCCTACCCATGGGAGGATGCATCCCAGGTGGCAGGTGCTAGCACTGTTGGTTGTGGCCTGGGTATCATCACACTGTCACACACAGCTCACCAGAACTCCAGAACTCCCAGGCACAGGTCACTGTTTGCTGGCTTCCCCTTGCCTGAGTACTGGAGGAAAAAAACAAAAACAAAAACAAACATCCACTCATTAGCCTTGTGTGTCTAAGTGAGCCCTGGCTTTGGAATGCCTTCCTTGGCCACTCCAAGGCCATTTCCCAGCTGAGTCCCCAGGGTTGGGAAGTCTGGGAAGCTATCTGTGTGGCTTGGGAAGGTGCCTCTTTCTCCATTGCAGGAATTCTCCACTGGAGAAGCATCAGATGTTCCTCAGCCCCTGCCAGGGCTGGAGGGTGAAGAGTTCAAAATTGCAAAAGGGGACAGATAAGCAGAAGCCTCCCCGGTAAGGGGGAGCTCCTCGCAGGACAGAAGGACAGACAGCAGGCTGCTGCCAGCACTAGAATCGGGAAGCTGCCCAGAGCCCTGAGTAGGGAGCTGAGAGCACGGCTTCTTGGGAGGGGTCCTGCCTCTGTTCCACAGTATGACCTGGAGGGTGGCTGCCTTGCACTGCTCACTCAGCTGGTCCTCCAGTTTGTGTAAGCACAAAGGGCTCTAAGACACTCACCCCCCATATTTTCCTCACATGTTGCTTTCACAGAGAAATGTCTAACCTCCCTGCTCTGTACTTGTAGAAATATCTGAGTGAAGCTTCTAGTATTCAATTCCAGCCCCAAATATTAAGTAGGTTGTGCTACTCCTCCAATGCTCTCAGACCAGGAAACTGAGACCCAGACAGAGAAAGGGGACTCAGCCAAGACTCCTGCATTTTTTCTATCTCCCTGGTCAATGTTTTCTTCACCATACCTACGATCTTTCCCAATGGAGAAAGAAATCCAGCCTTATTACCTATTTAGCTTTTTTTTTTAAGAACCTGTAAGGCTATCAAAATTAAACTGAAGCTGGTTCTTGAGTCAGACAGAACCAGATTTAAATTCCAGCTCCACCACTTACCAAGCGCAATAGAGTACATAGCCTGTGAGCAAATAACTTGCAATCTGTAGCTCCAGATTCCTTCTCTGGAAACAGCGCCTACATCATAAGGTGATGTGAAGATTAATTAAGATAATGTATGTAAAGAGCTCATCGCGGTGCCCAGCAGGTAATAAACACTAGATAAAAGCTAGCTATTTTTTTTACCATTGTTGTTAGCATTTTAATGAATATGTAAGGCAATTGATAATTAACATTTAAATTAGTGTTATGGTGAAAGCTCATTACCTGTATTTGGATGTACAGGGATGAATTGAGAAACGTTTTTTTATCCACTAAGCCATTTAAATTTCCACTTTGAAATTTTCTCTTCTTAATTGGTTTTTAATTAGTTTAAAGAGTTGGCAGACAAACTCCAAACATTAAGTTTCCACCAACTCCTTCATAGATCCAATCCACCCCTTCCTAAAACATTAAACTATAGTATCAGATCATCATAGGTGCTCAATGAATGTGTTTGGATGGATGAATTTATGGATGGGTGAATGGATGGATGGATAAATCAAGGATGGATGGATGATGGATGGATGGATGGATGATGAATGGATGGATAAATGAATGATGGATGGATGGAAAATGGATGGATGGATGATGGATGGTTGGATGATGATAGATGAATAGGTGGATGGTGGTTGAATGGATGGTGCTAAGATAGTAGCACCATGAAGTAACCACCTTTGGTTCAGACTGGATAGTGGTCTGGTTTCATGAAAAGCCATAATGGAGAGCCTGAGGCACTGGGATAACATGGTGAAGAGGTCTTGGTGCAGACAAACAGCAGGTGCAGTGGAAGTGAAGAGACATAGAAGGAAAGGCTGTGGTCAGAGACTGAGATGGGACAGTGTGAAATCCTAGAGTAGGAGTAGTTCCTGGCGATAAAAGGTCCAGGAAGCAGCCAGGGGATGGTTACCCAAGGTGGAGAGGAGTTCTGGGGTTCCTTAAATCCAGTGAGTTCTAGGAACTATGAGTCCAGATTATTGGATGAGTGATTCACATGGCCTCTTATGCAATTCCAAGCTAGGATTAAAGTGACCTCAATTAATGAGGTTTTATTCTATATTCCATCAAATTGCTCCATGGGAGGGAGGGGGGTTTCTTATATAAAACTGAATTAAATATAAATAATAATCATGCACTGAACAAACGTATTTATTTATAATTCTTGCCTTATTTTTACCTCAGTGAATGAATGGTGGTGTTGCTTAAAGGGGTGTGTGTGTGTGAGAGAGAGAGATTGAGAGAGAGAGAGAGAAACAGAGAGAGACAGACACAGAGAGAGAGAGACAGAAAACGTTCATCACATTGTTTTGTTGTCTGACCTTTTCAGCATTTTAGCTCCAGGCCAGTTGTGGGGCAACACTGGGAATCTTGTAGAAATTATATATAGCAAAACGTCACCAGCAACCAAAGACATTCTGTTCCTCCCCACCCAATCCAAATACTTGAAATTCACAATAAATTTTGGCTTGGTGAGCATGGCATTATATTTGTGCATGGGAGGTTTTATTTATCATTTCTATTCATAGTACAAGGAAAAGAGGGCTGGATGGTAGGTGGGGAGACACAGTGAGCCCCCCACCAAACCTCCATCAGCATTTGTTCTATGACTGTGAAGAAGAATTGTGGCCAGAATGGCATTTGTGTTTAGCATTTTATGGTCTAAAAATTACCCTCAGGCTTCAGTTAGTAATACTGTATTGTATACTTGAAATTTACTAAGAAAGTAGATCTTGAGTTTTCTTACCACACACACAAAATAGTAACTATATGAGGTGATGGATGTGGTAATTAGCATGGTTGTGGTTATCATTTCACACTGTACACATATATCAAATCATCACATCGTATACCTTCAATATATGCAATTTGTATTTGTCAATTATGCCTCAGTAAAGCTGGGGGAAAAACCTCACCCTCAGCTTTTAACCCTCACAATAGTTCACAGATGTTAGCCAGGCAGATATTATTGTGCCCACTGATGGATGGGAAACTGAGAGGTAGAATAGAGAGGTGAAGTGACATGTGCAGGTAACTCAGTTGAATGTGGAGAGCCAGGTCCGGCCTATGGCCTTCTAACCCACGCCCAGCACTCTAAGCACTGGACTTTGGCAAGTCACTGCCCCTGTGTTTCTGCCCCTGTAATGTGAATCCATCTCCCAGTCCTTCTACCAACAGCCTTGACTAGCTAAGTTTCTGGAAGGACCATGGCAGGAACAAATATTTGCCCACTCACTGGTATTTGGGCTGGACAGCATAAGCCATGCACAAAATTATAAGGTTGGAAAAAATGTTTTGTGGGCCATTTCAGTGCTCCTCACTCCCTCATAGCCACCAGCCTCATCAGAAAGATGCCCCGAGAGCACAGGAAGCCCCCCAAGCATGTGCCCCACCCACCTTCTCTAACAAGGTAATAAATATTTCCACAGCCAGTCCCAAGCTGCTCCCAAGCCTGTAGGTCACACCAGGTTGGAAGGGCAGGCCACTTCTATCTGTTACATGCCCTGACACCTCTTATGGATCAATCAGGACATTTTTTCTCAATGACATGACCTCAGATGCTGTTACTCAGCCACAAATTGACCCATGAGGTGAAACCTATTTTTATCCATGTATTAAGTAGTTTTTAATAATCCATACTACACTTGCTTACAGAAAGGCTAAAGACACAAACAAAACTGTCAAACACCAGGATCAAAGAGCAAGAATGGAGTAAAGGGGAAATCGGTGTGCAGAAGCCCACAGAAGCTGAGGGGGCCTGTTGCAAATGAGCAAAAACTTCACTCTCAGCTTCCTTACAGGCAATGTTAAAAGGAAAAATAGGTTACAAAACTCGAACAAACTCAGTCATTTTTAAGGGAAGGCCATGAAATCTAGGAGGCAATGCTAGCATGGATTTTAAATAAGGCATATCAAGCATCTTAATGGCCAGTGTCTTCACCCACAAGGCATTGTTTCTCAGGGTTCTCTGGGCTGTCAGAATCAGAACCATCTGGGGTGCTTGTTCAAAATGCAGGTTCCTGACCCCATCCCACATTCCGAGTGAGACTCTGTGAGGTGAGCCTGGTGACCTGCTTTTTAAACAAGGTCAGTAACTGATTCTTCTATACCTGCAAGTTGGAGAACAACTTCACCAAGATGTTAGTAGATAACAGTGTCTTGATGCAGTGGCCTTTCCTAACCATCCTTTCATCTTACCAGAGAACAATGCCTGGTGCCAGAGAAGTCTCTAGTGGAGGAGCTCCAGGCCTCAGGGTCCAGCAAGAGAGATATTTGGAGGATGCAGGGGCTCCCCACCTACTTGTGGTGGGGAAGCTGGGCTGTCTGCATGCACTTGGATGTGGAGTGAACTTTCTTCTGGGATCTCAGATGGCCACAGGCTACACAGAGGGCAGGCCCCTCCTTGGCCCTCTTGTCACTCCCAGGGCTGGCCATGGCAGCCATGGGAGCCACCAGCGCACCTTAGCTACAGTGATGCTGGCTTGGTTGACCACCAAACCCAGGGTCCTACTCTCTCCCTTCCCCATCCTCATCCATGATAGGGCAGGCAGAGCTCCAAGCCCAGGAGTCCAGGAGCCAGCCAGTGGCAAAAACACAGATGAAGGAGCCATGCCACCTCCCACCCCCAGGCCTGCACCTCCCCACCCCACTGTGCAAGCTGGGATCTGTCAGGGATCTGCCTCAGGGAGGCAATCATGGGTTTCTCCTCTCCCTTCACACAGGTTTGGAATAAATTGCCTCATCCAATTTGAAGACTTCGCCAATGCCAATGCCTTCCGCCTGCTCAACAAATACCGTAACAAGTACTGCATGTTCAATGATGACATCCAAGGTAGGTTTCCACCCCACCTGATGAAGCCACAGGGGACTAACTTATATTCTCAAACCTCACTGGGATGCCAAAGGGGTGAGGAAAGGCTGTCACCCCATAGTTGGTTTGCTGCCAGCAGCTGTTGAAAAAAGAATATTAAACTTAGATTCAACTCCTACTTGGCTAATTCTTAATTCTCTGAATTCAGTTTCCTTTTCTACAAAATGAAGATCATTACTACCTCAGAGGTAGGTAAGAATTATGTAATTTAATGTATGTAAGAAATTCTAAACAATGCTGTAATTCACTAGCAAGTTAAACGTGAACCAGTCACTTCTCTGACCACAGTTTCATCATCTAGTCAATAGAGAGGATAACAACTGCCTTGAAAGAGCATGGTGAAAATTTACAAGGCTAATGCTATAGAAAGTACTAACCCATAAAACTCATCAGACCAAAGCACCAATCACCATAAAAATGGCCTTCCCCAGCCATAATAACTTGCTTTTAGACTTTCCAAATACAAGGCATGTCTCTGTCAGGAAGTCAGGACAATTCCTTCTCTGGTTTTGACTGAAGTGTTTGTTGCTCATAATGACCCTGAGAGAGACACTGACACCAGGAACCCAGAGCCTTCCAAAGCCAACATGAAGCAGCTTCTAGTTCAGGTTCCCTCTGGTCATCTATTCTGTGACCCAGAAATATCTGAAGGTACTTGCTTCTTACTGTGGAGTTACCAGTGTCCAAAGCTGGAGTGGAAAGGGATTCATCTCACTTGATCTAGAAGTGCACAGGAAGGAGCACTGTGAGCTGTTCCTAGCATTTTGTAAAGTCCGAGAGAAACCTTGATGATGTTTTAACAAATGAAGTTTGCCAAGCAATCTTTTAAAAATCAAAGATCCATGTCAGGTGGAAAGAATAAGTTGGCAAGAGACAGGTGTTGGCCCTGGATTGTTAAAGGTTGGCCAACTTCTCATTTTGCAGATGACTTCTCCAGAGGCCCAAAGAGGTCACAACTTTTCTTCAAGTGAGTCAGGGATAGATCTAAAAGAACTCAAACTCAGGTAATAATAGCTAAGGTTAATCGCTGAATGCTTATTGTATATCGGGCACTGTTCTAAGCACTCTACAGTTTTAAACCGATGAGACATTAGCATCTCTGTCTTATGAATGAAAACACTGAGACAGAAAAAGAGTAAGTAACTTTTATAGCCATTAAGCATACAGTTGAGATTTGAGCCCAGGCATTCAGACTCTAAATTGCAGTCTATAACCATTCACCATGCCATTCCCAGATCTTATATTACAAACCAAGTTGCCCTTTTTTCCCCATTATGGTCCATATTACAGGGTATAAGAAATGTGATAGATGACTTTTTGTATTTGTCATACATTTTCAAGAGGCAAGATAGCACAGTTAGAACACACTATTAGAAAATTTAGTTTAAAATATATGACTTCAGTGCCTGAAGAGTGGGTATCCAGAGGGAGGGGAGACCCAAAAGAGAAAGCTGGGACATGGTGCCCCCTGCCAGCCTTTCTCCATTCTGTCTCTCCCTTACCCTGTTGCATAGGCCTGGGACAGGCCTCACCCACACAAGCCAGGACACTTCGCAGACAGGGCTGTGCAGTCCAGGAAGATGCGCTGGTGGGGGGAAGCATTCTCTCACTGCCCTCACTCTCCTCATTGTCAGCTCAGCAGGTGGGAGTGTGCCTTGGCCCTGAGGAAGCACCTGCCTGCTAGAGCCTGACCGGCTCCCCAGCATGAATTCACCCATGAATCAGCAGCAGGACAGCCAGTCCCCTGAGCCCACCGGGCTGCCAAGGCCAGAGGGTGGAAGTGGAAAACAAGTCCATGCAGGCGGCACACCTGGTGCACAGCCTCCAGCTGTACAGACACACAGACAGCCACATGTGTATACATCCTCCTAAACACAGGCACAGGAACACGGCCAGGCCCTGCAGCCCCCCAGGCCCATCCGCCCCCAAACTGCTCCGATAATGTGCCTCTGAGATGAAAGTATCACTCACTATGCCACCCTCTCTTCATGAGAAAGTTCGCACCCCTTCAATGAAAATATAAGACTTTGGGATCTTTCTTCTGCTCTCTGCCCTTCCCTTTATTTTACTCCTCTGACCTCCTTACCTGCCATTTCTTTCTGTGTTTGAAAGCCCTGCTCACCCTTTCCCATCATCTTTACCTGAGTAATTCCTACTCACCCTTAAAGACTCAGCTCCAGGGTCTCCTGCCCAGGGAAGGCCCATCAGCCCCTGTTCCCTCAGTCTGATTTGGGTGCCCCTCAGGTGTTCCCCTCTGTCAGTTCTCTTACTTCATTGTACCCCAAAATCCTGTATTGCATTGTCTGCCTTCCCAGAAGATAATAAGCTTCTGGAGGCAAGAACCATGCCTTATCTATTCTTGTTCCCCAGCTCCCAGCACCGCGCCTCCTACATGATAGATGCCTAATAAATGTTTAAAGAATATAAGAATGATGTCTACACACACAAACTGACATCCTCATAAGCACACCCACCTGTTCATTTGAGTATGTCTACACTGGACACCTGCCCCTGCAGCCTCTCTGTTATCCAGGTCATCATTCATGTACAGCTGACCCTTGAACAAGGTGGTGGTTACAGGTGCCAATGCCCCACACAGTCAAAAATCTGCATAACTTTTGCCTCTCCAGAAACTTAGCTACTAATAGCCTACTGTTGACCAGAAGCCTTACTAATAACATCAGTAGTGGATTAACACATAAATAGACTAGTATCTATCCCTATTTTATGTATGCATGACATACCTAACTTCTTAATTTTTTTGATATTTCTAGGCTACACAGTTCATCCGTGAGTGTTCGCAAATTGTTACAAACCTCCAAAATTTTAAAAAATATATGTATTGAAAAAATCTGCATATAAGTGGACTCATGCAGCTCAACCCCATGTTGTTCAAGGATTGACTGTGCTCACATATAAATGCACCTCTACATGTGCTCATACATATTCACAAGTGTACCCCACATGCAGACACATGGAGCTGTTTGTTTTTAATTAAATCAATCCATTTGTTTACATTCATTGGTTTTTGTGTCTTGCCTCTATAGCCAATTTTGCTCCCAGGCAAAACCAAGTGGGATGGTTTTCTGGGTCCCAGAGCAAAGAGAAGAAGGACTTCCCATTCTTTTCTCAGAAATTCAAGACTAAAGCCATCAATCTAGAACTCATGAGGACAGCTGGCAAATAGTGCTGGAATGGCAGGAGCCCTGTAAGAACCAGCCTTTGATCAGCTCAGCCTGATGTTTAGGTGTGACCATATCATTAACAACCATAAAGAGGTGGGCAGGAGCATGCGCCACCCAGATCCTCCTTCAAGGAAAGACTTGTTGCCCAGCTGACAGCAAGGCTGTCAGCACATCATGCAGAGCCTCAGAGAGAGAGAGCCACCTCGCCATCCCACCAGGGCCCGGCCTCACCCAGTGATGAGGGAATATGAAGGCTTAACTATTTTAGCCCAGTGCAGGACAACTCAAGCTCCCCATGGAGCTGGCTGAGGCTTTGGGGCCTGCATCACAGCTCAACTTCCCTCTCAACTCATTCTGCTTCCTTCCCTTCCTTCCCACAAGGGCACTTCCTAAAAACATCCTGAACACTCCAGTATAACTCAGAATCTGCTTCCAGGGGACCCAAACTGTACCAAATAACATTTTGCATGCACACAGAACTTAAGTTTGAAAGTGCTTTTCATCCTCACTATCTTACAAGTGCCTGGCAACATCCCCCCCTCCCTCACTGGGGGACAAACACAGCTGTCCCACGTCACTAATGAGGAAACTGAAGCCCAGGGGGTTAAAGCTTGCTCACGGCCACACAGCCAGACAGACACAAAGCTGGAACTGGAACCCCATTATGTCTGACTTGGAATTCTCCACTCTCTCCATGGCATCAGGCTGCCTGTTGCTCCTGCACGTGTGAATTGGTGGAGGGTATCTTCTCATCAAGGATGAAATTCCAGACCCTGCTGAAACAGTGTGGGTGTCACTGCTCCCTGGCATCCTGCTGCTCTCATCCTGCCCTCCCCATCGTTCCCATTCCTTCCTCTAACTCCTATAGAATGCAGACCTGAAGATGAGGCCCATGGTCACAAGCTGGTTAGGGATGGGTCCAGGCCAGAAGCCTGTGATGTGCAGTCTCATTATTAAGCAGACAATGAGAAGACTGGTAAGGAATTCCAGGACTAATGAGCCAACATGGAAGATACAGCCCATGCTGGAATGGTCCCCCTTTATCTCCAAATACAAAGTAAGGAGCAATGCCACTTAAGACTACAAGCCATGCTTATAATGGGAGAGGAGCATCTCCATGCACAGAACCACAGAGGGTTGGGAGTGAAGGGGTGAGAGGGAGTGTGGGAAGGAGGAGGAAGTGATGCAGAATCATAGTCGTAAACAGAAACCAAATCACACCACACGTGGGAGCTGGAGACAGAGTCTCAGAATCTTCTTGGGAACCACACATGGAGAGGGCTGGAATCGAGCAACCCACATGAAAATGAGACTAGGGTCATGCTACCTACTCTACACCAGCCTAGCCTCACATCCTCAGTGGATAGATAGAATTCAATCCTCGGGAGCTCCACTCTACTGATCTCCCAGAGGGCAGGGCCATGCCTGGTGCAGAGCAGGAGCCCAGGGCACATTATTTGACTGTCTCCCAACCAGTCCCACTGTACCATGTGCTCAGAATCACTGACCCCAAGGGGCTGGGCCTCTGAAGCCCCAGCACTTGAAGAGAGCTCCCCAGGGCTTCTCATCATCTCTGCCTCCCACCCCAGCTCAGACCCACATAAAGCCTTGGCCCAGGCCCAGGCTGGTCCTTGGTGATCAGAGCTGCCAATGCACTGACTCATTGCTGGCAGCCTCTCAGGAATTTTGGAAAAGGCAGAGGCTCAGGTGACTTTTGTTGTTTCAGCTGGGACCAGAGAAGCATCTCTGCTCTTAGGGAGGAAAGAAAGGCCTAGAAGGGGAAAGGCAGTGGGAATGGTCACACTGGGGACAGGGGAAGGAAGGAGAGCCACACAAGGGGCCAGGTCCAGGGTGCTGCTGACCCAGTTTCCGCGGGTCCCTGGCCTCCACGTGCAAGCTGACCACACAGCATGGCTGGAGCCAGGAAAGCCCCACTGGCTCATCAGCTCTGCAGCATCCTCCACCTGGCCAGCCTTCCCTGGACCTGCATTGTCCACCAATCCTGCTAAATCTCCAGGCCAGACGCCCATAAAGGCTCCTGTGTGTTATGTCAGGCTATTAGCACCCCCTGTGAGTCCAATGCTTAACAATCAGACATTTCACCAAGACAAGCCTAGGTCTGAATCCCCATTTTCCTGCTTTGTGGCTTTGGACAAGTGGCTGAAATTCTCAGTACCTTCCTTTCCTTATCTGTAAAATGGACTTAACAGTTTTAACAGCCACAACTGCTCATCAGCTAGTACCACCAGAATGGTCAGGGTTTTTTTTATAAGGCCAGCATCTGTTATGGTTGGTTGCAGCCTATGCCAATTCCTTGCTAAGTATTTCCAATACCCGTTTATGGCACTGAATCGTTGTAAGGATTGAAGTGATGTATAGGTAGGGACAGGCATGTAGCAGTACTCAGTTCATGGTACCTATTACTATAATCTCTGATGCCTAATAGGCTCGTGACACACAGATACGGGAGGGAAGAAGGAAAGAGGAGACTTAAGGCAGAGATTTTGATGGAGGTGAGGAGAGGGCCACATGTGAGCACAGGACTGGGGAACTCTGGGGAGAAGAGAAGCAGGGCCCCACCTCACTTTTCTCCCCTTTCCCACATATTCCCTATTATTCCAGCCCATTGTATTAGTCACTCTTCTGTGAGTTTTCTGCCAACTCCATGATTTTGAATGTGCTGGTCCCTCTGCCTAGAATTCTCTTCCTGTTCTTCACTACTTTCTGTTTGTCCATAAAGGCTCATTTCACTTCCCCCAGGATAATGCATCCAGGGCCAAGCCACAGACTCTAAATGATCCCACTCTTCCCCAGGATCTGGGAGTGACACTGGATGGTGGTCACCCACTTTACAGAAGGCTTCAAAGTGAGCCAGGGGTAGGGTTCTCAGCCAAGAAATGCAAAATACATCCCTGGAAGATAATGACCTTGTTGGAGAGGGAAGGTGTGGGGGACTTTGCACAGGCTTCAGATGCCACAATAGGGAAGAGGCAGACAGGCAGGAATGGCTCATCTCTGAAGACCGTGCAGCTCATTTGTCTTGTTTACAAGATGCCAGGGATTATTTCCAGCTGTCGGGGGTCAACTGCCCTCTCTCTCACCCACCACCACCACTACACACACTGAGTAGCAGTTCTAGGCCTTTCCTTGATCTCTCCCCCTGCCGTGAAACTTCCCCTGGTCTCTTTAACCTTTTCTCTCCTCTGTTCCCAAAGCCTTCCTTTTCACTAAGTCCTGTATTCTGAGGCTGTTCTTCACTTCCAGGGCTGTTCCTAGTCCTGAAGTTCATGTGGATCTCATGTATCTGGCTCCTCCGAGATCTCCCCTTTTAGCTGTTGCAACAGCCGAACCTCCAGAGAAGCCAAGAAGATGATCATCATTCCTTCTGGTTCTTTCCAAATTGTGGCAAAACAGGCCTAACCCTATCTTCTCCACTGGCCAGAGAACTGCCTTCTAGAGAGTCCAGGAGCTCCAGAAAATTCCCTTATGACACAAAATTGCAGTGAAGTAATGTAGAAAGCCTTTGCTTGGTGTCCAATAAAGGGGAATCTGAATTTTTGGAACACTTATGCTAGCAACTCCTTGAGAGTTTTATTTGAGAACAAGACTTTTATTTGTCTTTATTTATTCAAGGCCTAGCCCAGAGAAGGCCCAGAACAAACACTCAGCACATACTAATGAATAAATGAATGGCAGTATCTACTGTAGAAAGGTAAATCTTATGGATCGTGGAAGCAGGTGTGGCCTCATAGCAGAGGTTGTTCTGTCCCAATAGGGATCCAGGCCTCCAAAGCCACCGTGGCCAGACCCTGACAGAGCCTAACTCTTTCTGTCCTTCTTGCTGCCTGGGTCAGAAGTTTTCCCTTACCTGATAAAGCAGTAAATTCTTTCCTCCAATAATCTATTGTTCAGCATGGAAACGCCTTTAACTTTGTCAAATATGACTATTAAAAGCAGAAACTACATTTTCAGCATGTCCTTTTGTGCTATTTCCTGAAGCTACAACCTCAAGTACTCAGTTTGCAGGAAATGTAATTATGGAAATCTCCCTCTGAAAAAGAAAACTTCTTTTTCTTTTACCATGAATAGGAACAACCAGCCACACTTTCAGCTGCCCATGGCATTTATGGGCACAAGTCATGTTCCAGCACATCCCTGGACCCATGGGCTTCTCAGAGTGGTTACCTTGAAACAGCTAAGTAGCTTCCTTTCCAGTTTTAAACCCCTAGTGCATAGCCCAAGAGCACCCCAAAAATGCAAGTTAATGATGGAGATAACTTTATTTGCCAAACTTTGTAATTTGGAGCTTAAGAACCACTGTTTTTCCTCTTGAGTTCTGGCCTGTACCAAGTGCAGAAATAGCTTCCCAAAGGAAAAAAAATGGGCAACAGTACCAAATGCTGCTGAGAGGTCAAGAAAGAAGAAGGCTGAGAACTGATTACTGAATTTGGCCACCTGGAGGTACTTGGGGACCCTGACAAGAGGTGGGTCAGTCATTTGATTGGACTGGGTTTCATGGGGACCAAGGAGGAAGGAACTAGATGCAGTTAATATATTCAGCTCTCTAGAAGAGTTTGGCTATAAAGGAGAGCAAGAAATAGGGTGGGACATATAGGACCAAGGGAGGGCCTTTTAAAGATGGAAGTTTTACAGTGTATTTGTATGCTGATGAGAATGATCCAGTAGAGAGGGCAAAACTGAATATGCAGGAAATAGGAGTGGGAATAATGGGACAAGTAGGCAAAAATGATGGGATCCATTAGACAAGTGGTGCTTTAGCTAGAAGCAGGGAGGCATCGATGGTAACAGGGGGAAAAGCAAGTACTTGGACATTGGAGGCAGAGGGTCTGAAGACTTGGTGGTGATAGGATTCAGAAGTTCTGTCCTGATTAGTTCCATTTCCCTTGAGTGTCATTCTCCACTTTTAAGGGCAAAAAATAGGAGCACAGTAGTCCCTACTTCATGGAGTTGTTGGGAAGATTAATTGAGCAAATGCTGTGCTGGTAAGCACATAGCACAGAGCCAAGGCCACAGTAAGAGTGATCAATAAATGGCAGCTGACCTTGCATCCTTTTATTGTAATGTGTGACTCTTTCCCATCAGATTTCCCATTGTTCTGAGCTCCCCTCCCCTTCCAGAGGTACAGCTGAATGTTGACATCTACTGCCTAAGTTCACTTCCCTCTGCCTCTGCTACCACCCTGCTCCGTCCTTCCCCAGAGAAACCCCATAACACCTCTCCTGCTGCCTTCAACTATAGTCAGGAAGGGCTGTCTGAGCAGCAGAGATCATGAAGGGATGGAAGCAAACCTGGGAAGGAAACCCCCAGGTTTCCTTGCTTTGGGTGACTGACAGGGCCAAGCCACCTTTCTCTGTCAGTTTCCTCATCTGTACAACTGTTAAATGCCATGATCTCCAATCCCCATCCAGCACCGAATTTCTGTGAGGAAGCCGAGTTATTCAACCTGCAAATAACCCCAGAAGACGGTTGACACCCAAAAAGAAAAAGACCCATCCAGAGTGTAGTGTCTGCGGGATCATCTCTGATGGAATACCTTTGGCGCCATCTGGTGGCAAATGCTTTGCGCAACCCCTCCTTTCAGGGAGGCAAAAGGCTGTCCTGAAACAGACTCCGATGAGCAGAAAACTCCCGCTAGCCAATGGCAGGAAACTAGTACCTCACCTAGAGAGGCTATCTAGTTCAGTGCATCTCAAACTGGAATGGCATACAAATCATCTGGAGATCTTTTTAAATACAAATTCTGACTCCATAGAACTGAAATGAAAGAGGGTTTTATGGGCGGAGAGTAAGAAGTATGGAGTTACTTGGAGGGAGGCAGAGAAAATGGGGAGTTCCACATAATAAGTGGACTTTGGAGAAAATTAAGGACAAAGGGGATTTGGGGATTTCAGAAGAGGGTCATACAATGCAATTCTCCTCGCCCTTTCTTTAAGTGATTTGAATACTATTTAAACTGCTTGTTGATACTTCCTTGGATGTCAGCTTGGTGTTTCTTTTGAATGCAGTACAGTGCTGAGCCTGACCATGATATAGTCCAGCTTCATTCAGGTTAGATAAAAAGGTAGATATGGGAAAAGGAGGCATGGTTAAGGATGCCTGGGGTAGCAAGGAATGTCTTGCTGATCATTTGGGCAGTCTTAAGGAATAATGAACTGCAAAATGGTCTTCTAGATAGGTAGAATAGCAGGGGAAATGTACCTAAGTATAAACATGCATGATATGTTTAGGGAACAATGAATAAAGCTACTGGTACATGGAGTACACGGGGAGGCACTGCAGAGGTAGGTTGATACTGATAACATACTTTTCTGTACATAAACTAACAAAAAGTATGTCATGAACAACTGTTTTATAAAAGCCATCACACTTGTAATCATTTAGTAATTTCTTTCCTTACAAACAGAAATGAGCTTGGTCTATTTTGTTACCATGGTATCCTCAGTACCTGAGCCTGGTTCATAATTGATGCTCAAAAAATAAATGAATGTAACAATTTCCAGTGATCTCTGACTACCCACTGTGTTCTACTGTTTTGTGCCCAAGTTTTGGTAAACTGGGAGTTCTCTGATGGCAGGGATCATGTTTGATTCATCTGTCTTCGACAGTGCCTAGCATGGTGCCTGTCACTTTGTAGGCCCTCAGAGGGTGCACACTGTGTACTTTGTGGACCATGGGAAGGATGTTAGGAAGTCCCAGTATCCTTAGCCCTGTCTCTGTGACACTGCCAACAGTTCAGCACTCCCTCTAGGCCACAGCTGTGTGAAGACAGGGGTGCCTGCACCCCATCTTCTGAGAAGTATGATCCTGCATAGAGTCCCGCCTTCTGATGTCCACAATGATGAATGTGCACTTATTGGCCACCAACTGTTTGCTGTACCCCCTATCTCAGCCACTGAGCCAAGTATAAATCTAGGAGAAGGCCCACCCCAGAGCTAGCTAAAAATAAGCCACCTGGAAAACTGGAAACAGAGAATATAGAAAATTCACTCATACTCCCACCCTGCAACCATTAGTATTTTGTAAGTTCCTTCTGGATTCTATGTGTGTGATACATTACAATTAGAATCATCATATGCATACTATTTAATGTTCTCTTCCTTCCAGCCAACTCAATGGAACATAGGTTAGTGCTTAAGCACACAGGCCCTAGAGCTTGATTCCCTGGATTCACATCCTGGCTCTGTTATATGATCTTGTACAATTCAGCAAACCATACCTTATTTTCCCAATCTGTAAAATGAGGATGGCAATAATGAGGATTAAATGAATAACTGTCTTCATGTTAAGACATATAAAGTACTTGGAACAATATCTGATGTTAGTGACTAGCTTCACAGCATTTTCCATGTTGCTGCATAATATTCATGATGATCATTTTTAATAGCTATAAAACAGTCTACTGTGTCTACACTGGCTACTTTACTTAATCATTACTCCTCTGTTAGATGTGTAGGTTATTTCCAGCCATTCTGTATTATAAATAACACTGTCATAAACATCCTAGTATATACATTTTGGACTTTTCTATATAGAGATTCTCAAAAGTAGAAGTATAAGGTCAAAGGGCAAAAATATTTTATGCCTTTGCTCTAGATGGGGAAACAGTTCTCCACTAAAGATTGTAGCACTTTAAAACACAAAGTATATTGGAACATTTTACTTTTCATTCCTCCCTCACCAGCCATAGATGACAACAATTTTTTTAATTATCCAAATGTAGTAAGCCATAAATAGTCCTACTTTAATTTCCTTTTGCTTTGTTTTGTTTTGGTTTCACCATCGTGGAGTGTTGTTGATTGTGATTACTTTATTGTGAGCTCTCTGTATCAGAGTCTATACCACTTGCTTTAATAGAGAACACTTAATATTTTTTAAAATGTTAATTGTCTATTAAAGAATTCAAAAGCCAAAAAAGAAACACTAAGGATCTGCTACAACTTCTGAGGCTAAGGGAACAAAGGAAAGAGGAGGTGGCAGTTAGTGGCGTTGGTGTCACTGAGTGGCAGCTATGAGACTAGTTCTCTCAGTGACAGCCAAACTGCAAACTGGGTTCAACTTCTGCTTCAGGAACAAACTGCTGCCATGGAGTTGAAGAACTAAGGCTGTGGGGCTGCCAGATTTAGCAAAACCAAAATGCAGGACACTCAGTTAAATTTTGGTGTTAGAAACAAATAATTTTTAGTGTATTTATGCTCATATTGCATAGGACATACTTATACTTAAAAAAATCGTGTTGTTTATCTAAAATTCAAATTTTACAAAGTGTCCTACATTTTACCTTGCAATCCTAACAAGATGGATGATGCTGGGGTGGTAGGGGGGAAGCATATTATCCCCCTCATCTAGCCTTTGTCTCCCTCTAGCACCTACTATTGGCAGAGCCCAGCATAGAGCAAGTTGGCAAAGCTGAAAAGTGGTTTGCAGACAAAGCAGTGTAAAGAAGCTAATAAACAATTACCCAATAATTGGTACAGTCCATCCTTCTGGCTACCCAGCATCCATATACACTGTCTGGCACATGTGTACTTCCACACAACAAAAACAACTCTGGCCAGGTGTGGTGGCTAACGCCTGTAATCCCAGCACTTTGGGAGGTCAAGGCAGGCAGATCACCTGAGGTCAGGAGTTCGAGACCAGCCTGGCCAACACGCCAAAACGTTGTCTCTACTAAAAATACAAAAAATTAGCTGGGCATGGTGGTGGGTGCCTGTAATCCCAGCTACTCAGGAGGCTGAGCCAGGAGAATTGCCTGAATCCAGGAGGCAGAGGTTGCAGTGAGCCGAGATCACACCATTGCACTCCAGCCTGGACAACAGAGTGAGATTCTGTCTGAAATTAAAAAAAAAAACAAAAACAAAAAACCTCTAACAAAATGCCTCACAACATTCAACTATTTTTCCAACAAATGAAGACATTCTCACCTTTTCTCCAACATGGGGATAGACAATGTCCCAACAGACATTTTGGTCATCTCTGGAAGACAGTCACTGTATCCACCTCTAAGCAGAATTAATAGCTCATAAAATTCAGTCACATTTGAAAACTCTGTTATCTAAAGACTAACATGTGGAATTAACCTCCAACAGAACTTATATAAAATAATAGGGAGGAGAAGGGAGAAGAAATTAGCCCATGTGTATCATTATGTATAGTCACATTATGATCAAGGAAGAAAAATATGCATAGCTGCTACATTCCTTGTTTCTGTAACCAGTCATGAAGTCAAAGATGATTTTTATAAATTTCTTCCTCAACCTTCCATTCCATGTTTTCTTGTCCTCAGACAGGACCTCAGGTGGCCGGGATTCTTTACCCAGTAGAGTGACCCAAACCTTCATTTCTGAAGGATCTGAATCCTCCATAGTCCTGAATATCCTTACTTGCAATATATTTATTAATATTTACTATTGAGCATAGAAATATGAAGATACTCCCCTAGAAGACTCCCCTAAGCTTCAGACATAGTCCTCCCTGTCCTCACTGTCCCTTTGATTATCAGGATGAATCACAACAGCCAGAAAAGTAATCCCCTTCTTTGCCCACTGATTTAGTGGCATGAAGAGCCCCAGCTGGCCAGGGAGCTGTTTCAACTCCAAATTCAATAGAACCATGTTATAAATCCTAATGGAAGTATTTCCTTCTTGGCAACTAAGACCTCCAATCCAGTAGAGCACAAAATTAAAGAGACAGGAAGCAAAAATTCTGTACGTGGGTTATTAGGTGAAATGGTAAGAGGAGCCACTCCCATTTCCACCCCATGATTTCTAGACCCATACATTTTGGCTATGAGAGAAAAACACAATGTCTTGCTTGCTAAGTCATCATAAATTGCATCCCATAAAACAGAAGCTCATTATCTCCATAAGGTGTTGCTTCTACTTAAGTCTTAAGTAATTCTTCAGTAGGCCATTCTACTGATCTACTAAGCCAGCTGCTCCTGAGTGGTTGAGTACATGTTAAGACCAGTGAATTTCATAGGCATGAGCATATTGCTGCCCATCTTTTACTGTGAAGTAAAGTCCTTGATTAAAAGCCTTGCTGTCTGTAATATATCTGGATGGCAAATAGGTATTCCAGACATCCATAGATGATGGTGCTGGCAGAAGCATTACAGACGAGGAAAGAAATCCATATCCAGAATGTATATCTGCTCCAGTTAGGACAGATTTCTTTCCTGTCCATGATGGGAGTAGTCCATTGCAATCATCCTGCCACCAGGTGGATGGTCCCCCCCAGGGAATGGTGCCCATAAGGAGCTCAGCATTGTTCTCTGTGTTTGACAGGTTAATCATTCAACAGTAACAGTATCAGGCCAGCTTGGTAAGAGGAAGCCCATGCATAGCCTCCATCCTTACCACCATGGCTGTTTTATGCATAAGTCCATTAAGCAAACCCTGGATGACTAAAGAAAGATGCTGTCTAACATACATAGGTCATGCCATTTTGTCCACCTGATTATTGAAAGACTGTTTTCATCATGTCCTTTGATAAACTCTCACATGGGGCACAAATATCCTCTTACTCTGTACCTATCCCAAGAGGTCCATCCACCTACCTTTTCCCCAGACCTCCTTATCACCAATCTTGCTATTTTGTTCTTTCCAAGTCCCTGATCATCCAGCTAAACCATTAGCAACTGCTCATGAATCAATGTAGTGCTAACCATCCCCTGGACCAAAGTATACAACTAAATTTACCACTTGAAGTCATGTCCACTGTCCTTCACCATTACCTTTTATTGGGGCTGTGAAGCTGCCACCTTACACTTCTAGTTGGTGCCAACATTTATTCACAACAACTTGTAAACCAAGCCCAAGTTTTTTCTCCTTGGTCAGCTGCTCTTAAGGAATCCCCAGTGAGGCCTTAGATGTGGATTCAGGGAGAAGAAGTCATGTAGCAGTGGCTCAAATGAATCTGAGCCACCTACTCATACAACTTACTTGTCCCTTCCAGACATACTCAAGCCATTTGATGATGGTGTGGGACCAGACACAGCCAACCTTATGACCTGATAGATAAGATGGGCAGCTCAGGCCATATGGTCATTTAATGCCTCATGGTCAGGTTGTATTCTCATTTTTTTTAATGTTTTTATCCATTTAGCCCTTATATAATTCTATGAGGCTCATGCTTCTTTTTGTCTTCCATTATATTTACCCTTGTCATTTTCTTTATGAATGATGATGGTAGCAGCACCTGGCTATCTGATCCCATCTTATGGGGTCAAGTAACAAATCAGGAGCTGTTTCTCAACTTCAACAACAAAAAAGTTATCTGCAAAAGAGAGCATGGATTTGCACCAAAACTTGCATGCCTACAGGGCATAAGGGCTAAGAAAAGTTGCCTGTTCCTCCACAGTCCCAGATGTGGGGAACTCTGCCAAGGGTCTTCTCTTGGGAGCTGGGGGCCTGTGGCCAGAGGTTGATCTCAGGCCACTCTGTTTCAGGCACAGCCTCCGTTGCTGTGGCAGGGATCTTGGCTGCTCTGCGAATCACCAAGAACAAGCTTTCCAATCACGTGTTTGTTTTCCAAGGTGCAGGCGAGGTATGTGGCATTGAGGGTTTCTTTTGTTGCTCCAGGAAGAGAATAAGAATGAGTGGAAGCATATCAAAAAAGGGAGGCATTCTGGGGTTCTGAAAAGAGGAAGCAGCACAGACATATTGTGATCATTGCAGCTGCCTAGGCTCTGACAATTGGGTGTCTCAAGGCAAGGACTTAATTGGGCCTCCTGGGAGTCATGGAGGTGGGGGAAAGAAAAGGGGGTCCTTATGGCAAGACATCAGATAAATGTTCAGCAGCTGTTTGCCCTGTGTCTGAACATCTACCCTATGGTACCTTCCAGGCAGCTATGGGCATTGCCCACCTCCTTGTCATGGCCCTAGAGAAAGAAGGTGTACCGAAGGCAGAGGCCACAAGAAAGATCTGGATGGTGGACTCTAAAGGGCTCATTGTCAAGGTACTGTCAGTTTGGAGACCTGGGGGTTTCCTGACACCTTATAGCTCCCAGGAACTGGACTGGAAGAGGTCTCCAAGAAGTCAACTGCTCAAACAGAATAGAGAGCAAAATGAGGGCAATGGCCTAAGCTCCAAAGCAAAAGATTCATCCCAAAGTAGCCTTAATTGCTTCTGTCCAAAAGTTTGTACAAGTGTGTAGATGTGTGCCCCTTCTAATCTTGTCCCCCACCACTTCCTGACTTGCACTAGCCTCCAGCCACATTAAATCATAGTTTCCAAAAGCAGCCTGCTCTCTGTCTTCCACATCTTTACACATCTTGTTCTGCCTGAATTGCTCTCCTCTGTTTTTCCACATGCCAACTCTCAACCCTTAACCCCTTCCCAGTTTCCTCCTTATCTTCTGATAGTGCTCAAATGTTACCCCCTCCAAAAAGCTTATTTCCTGCATCTATGCTCCATACATTGTACTTACCACACTGTAGAGAAGTTGTTCCTTTCCAGTTTCCCCACTAGACTAGTCTTGATATCAATGCCTGGCACATGGTAAGTGCATAATTAATGTGTGAGGCATGAGTGAAAGAATGAATGACAGAGAAACAGTCCAGCTTCCAGCTAGCATGTGTTGAGAGACACAACTGAAGGACCCCTCCATTAGAGCTACACTCAGTGCTTTAATTCCCAGAATTTCACTAACATAGAATGTCAGTGAGAGATGAAAAATTATGGCAGAGATGGGAACAGGGGAAGTACATAAGGACATTGACCAAGAATGGCAGAGATCCTCAGCAGAATTGAGCTTCCTATTGTTCCATATGGGGCCAGATTTCTGCTGAAAGGAACTTAGCCTTGGAGATTCCTCTTCCCACCCACCCCTACGTCTTTCCAGAGCATAATCTGGCCACAGGTGTAAGCTGCCAGAGACAGCCACTCTTCCCTCTTATCCATCTTTCAACATCATTTTTCTCATTCCATCAACCCTAGCCAAGGAGCTCTCAAAGCTGACATCTTTGCACTGGTTCCTATGAGGCCAGCTAATCCAAAGCAGTCATCAAAAGCATCTGAACCCATTTACCAGCACTTATGCCAGCCTGTAACCTACCAAATTCCATTTGAAGAAATGTAAGGAACTGGAGCTGGTTGGGCATGGCCTGTCATTCTAAGACCTTCCTGGAGCTTAGTTTAGTATTATTCACAGGGGAATTAATGGCTCTTATAAGCATATTCAAATTAGCTCCCTGACCCTGGGTGGCACAGGTCCCCATCCCTCAACTGAGCTTGGTGCTGGATGCCTTGGGCCAAAGGGTCTTGGTGAGACTCAGGCATTGCCCAAAAGCCTTTCTGTCCTGACCCAGGAAGCCATAATCCTAACAGCTCAAATAAATTCTTTATGGATTCTCCATATGTGGTTTGGGTTAAAGAAACATGCACACACACACACACCCCACTCTCACACTTATGTCCCACCATAGGTTCTGCCAGGAAATGTAGTCAAGAAGATGGGCCCCAAAACATCTGACAGCTCAAACCAAAGCATGGGGCTCAAGGAAACGCTCTCAGAGTTTCCAAATGCATCTGTACTCCTACCCAACAGGCCATCACGACCACAACTGCTCTGTGTTCCTTTTCCTGTAGGGGAGGAGCCACCTGAACCATGAAAAGGAGATGTTTGCCCAAGACCATCCTGAAGTCAACTCCCTGGAGGAGGTGGTGAGGCTGGTGAAGCCCACAGCCATCATAGGTAGGAGGAGGGAGGGTACCCACTACCCAGCCCAGCTAACCCTCTTGACTTGCAGATGGAGAGACAGAGGCTCAGCTAGGAAGCCTAAGTAACCCATGGAAACAGCTCTTTCCCCTATCCCATGTGCAATTCAATGCCACAAACTTTTATTGAGTGACTATTGTATAGAAACCACAAAACTAAGGCACCAGAGTTAGGGCTCAGTGATGCAGAAATATACAATGCAGTGAGTAAGTGCAGGGCTAGTCTGTCTCTCTCTCTCTCTTTCTCTCTCTCTGTCTTTTTTTTTTTTTTTTTTTTGACAGAGTTTAGCTCTTTTGTCCAGGCTGGAGTGCAGTGGTGTGATCTCAGCTCACTGCAACCTCCGCCCCCTGGGTTCAAGTGATTCTCCTGCCTCAGCCTCCCAAGTAGCTGGCATTATAGGTGCCCGCCACCGTGCCTGGCTAATTTTTGTATTTTTAGTAGAGACAGGTTTTCGCCATTTTGGCCAGGCTGGTCTCAAACTCCTGACCTCAGGTGATCTGTCCCCACCCCACTGCCCCCCAGCCTCCCAAAGTGCTAGGATTGCAGGCATGAGCCACCACACCTGGCCTGGTCTCTCTAACCACAATGAGATGGGCATTTCTCTCCCAAGGCAGACCCTGGCATCTCCCTGTGTCCTGAGGAGCAGCTCACTCTCCATGGAAATGCCCAGGAATGCCTTCACAGGAGCAGCTTAACTGGCAGGGACCTGAGGTGGACCAGTGGTCCCTCAGAGATGGAAAGGAGGTCTCAGGCAGCTCAAGCAGGAAGATCATTTTCCCTTCTGCTCCTTCAGTCCTTGTGGCAGATGCTGGGCCCAAGACCGAGTCTTTCATGGTGTTCCTAGTTCCCCCACCACCACCAGCAGAAGAGGAATGGGTTGTTTATAGAGAGCAGGCATCCCCACTACCCGCCTTTTCCCTGTAGGTGTTGCTGCCATCGCAGGAGCCTTCACGGAGCAGATTCTGAGGGACATGGCCTCCTTCCACGAGCGCCCTATCATCTTTGCCCTGAGCAACCCCACCAGCAAGGCCGAGTGCACGGCTGAGAAGTGCTACCGGGTCACCGAGGTCAGCGGGGAGTCCTTCCTTCCCCCAGCTGAGAGGACATAGTAACAATTACAATGAGTAACCTCATGAGGGTGAAAAATACTCCTACATCGCTGATGAGCAAACTGAGTTTCAGAAAGATGAAGTAACATGCCCAAGGTCAAAGAGCTAATAAGGAGTGGAGCTGGCTGTCAAACCCAGGTCTGACTCCAAAGCCCAAGTTCTTACATTTGTGCTATGCTGCTCAAGGTTCATCCTAAATAACACAGAGCTTTGACCAGCACCCAAAACCTGAGGCACTTGTAGACTCTAGGCCACATCCTGTCATGTCCTGGGTTGGCCCCACCAGGAGGTGACAAAAATGGTGCTGTGAACCCCATCACCTTTCAGCAGTTTCTTGGCTGCTAGATAACAGGTGAGGGCTGAGCTTTCTGGTCAAATGACAAATGTGCTTTAAATACCTGCCATGTTCTCAGCACAGTGCTGGGCATTTGGGAGAGGATGAAGAAGGGTCCAACATTTGGAAGATAAGAATAGGCCACTATTATTACCCCAAACCAATCTCCAAGTTCATCTCTGGTTTTCTTCCTGCCTCCAGGGCCGAGGGATTTTTGCCAGTGGAAGTCCTTTTAAGAGTGTGACTCTGGAAGATGGCAAGACCTTCATTCCTGGGCAGGGAAACAATGCTTACGTGTTCCCCGGGGTGGCACTGGGAGTCATCGCCGGCGGGATCCGGCACATCCCAGATGAGATCTTCCTCCTGACAGCAGAGGTATCACTGTCCTTGCTCCCTCAAATGCTTGCAGTAGGGTCTGTGGGTTGACACTGGGTCTTATACCAGATCTCTCTTATCTCTTCTGCCCATCTGCCCCAACATTGCCAGTGGATTCCCAAAGTGCTTAAACCTCAAGCATCTCTCATGGCCACCTTGAAGCTTGACTTCTTCAATCACACATGGGGCTTTTGAGGGGGAATGGGGAATAGTGGTGAAGGGTATTAGCAAGAGGCACTGACAGAGGAGGAGACATGCCTCATACTGCCCCCTGTGTCCTAGCAATGCCATCTAGATGCCTAGACAGAAGAGATGCCATCAAAGCCACCTGAAACTGAGGGCTTGTGGACCATGATAGGTGATGGATTCTTCCAGCCACAGGCCTTAACCAAATCACTGGGGTAACTGGCGGTAGTAAGCCCCACTAGGACAGCTTTCTGTAAGGGAGGGGGTGGGTGTCATACTTGTTTTTTTCTCCTTGGAGGACCCAGATCTTGAGCACTGATATGAGGTATTGGAGATGTACCTATTCCAGGTATCTTACTAGATAAGCGCACAAAAGAGTTCTTTACTAGACATGATGAAAACCATGAAAGAATCCATTAAGAATGACAGCCTATATTCACACTCATGGTTACTGATAACAGTTACAGTGGCTGAAATTACCAGGTAGTTACCAAGTGCCAGGCACTTGACATTTATCCTCACTCTGACAAAAGCAAGGCATAGAAATGTCTCTGTTGAGAGGTTAAGCTAATCAAAGCCATATACAAATATTAAACATATTTACACGTAACAAGCTCCAAAGGCTCTCCTGTGACTTCTAACATCCTTCTGCATTTCCTTCTCACTGAGGCACTGGTGAAAGCCTGAAACCAATGAGACATGGGTATGGCTTCCACACAGCCCTGTCTGGATCCACTTCTGTGAGTCCCACAGGGAGCTACCTCATGCACCAGGTCCCTTCTTACTATGTCTAGTCTTTGAGCCCTGGCTCTCCAAGGCTGTGCAAATAATGTCTCCCAAAGGCTTTTCAGCTGCCCCCAGCCCCATGCACACTACTTATGACTTTGTGTTACAGTTCTCTGTTCCTCTTGTCTGAGTATTCTGTTTGTCTTTCTTCTCATTGCTATGATGGGTGTTCTTGTCCTGTAGCTGTGGGCAGAGCTGTGTGAAGTCCCCATTGGATGGAAAGAGTCACTTTCTGCTTGAAGTCAGCCTGAAAGCAAAGTCCTCTGTTGAGTAAAAACACAATTGCTACAGTCCTGCCTATGTAATACCATGGGACATCCACACATCTGCCCCACTACCTCCAGTGCTGTGAGACAGTTCAGCTCCATCATTTCATGAACAGTGTCCATCAATTACACAGGAACCTCTCCTGGATCTACTTATTATCACCTGCTGTGAGCAAGATAAGGTCCCTCCCCTATAGGAGCTCACATTATGGTCTTCAAAGGCCTGGCAAGTTATATTTCTGAAAAGGGTACTTTTAGTGAAGATAATTTAAGTTGATTTTCCCATGGAAAATTAATATAGACTTTAAGGAGATGTGCATTCACCACCTCCTTTCATTGTAACAACTCTGTAAAATAGGTAAAATTCTTACTCATATGTGAGTTTAAGTCACTTGCTCAAGATCGCTGGTCTTGTGAGCCCAGGATGGCTCCAGACAACTTGACTCCCTGCTGAAGAGCATTGCCAGTGCCTACCGTCTTAGATGTGATCACACATACCATGATATATCTCTTCTCAGGATAACTTTTCTAGATGCATATCTAGCCATGGAAATCTTGCTTCTCTCTTATCAATCCATCTTCTATACCTTCACAAAGAGAATCCTTCAAAACATAGGTCAGGTCAAGTCTCTCCCCTAATTTCAGACCTTCGTATGGCTCCTTGGTGCATACAGGATAAAGTCCAAACTCCTTCCCATGATTTCCATACAAGGCACTTCATCACCAGGCCCTCCTTTCCTCTCCAACCTCACTTTTGGTGTCTCCCTAACATCAACCTAACCAATGTGCTGTTTTCAATCTCCTGTCCATGCTCTCTCTCACCTCCCAGCATTTGCATGGGCCATTCTCTCTCCCCTAATTCATGCTTTGTCCTTCAGGTATCAGCCTGTGACACTTCTGAGAAGCCTTTCCTATACATGGTAGACAGGATCCTGCCATCCTCCATGCCTGTATGTCCCCTCTCATTGCACTCACCCACTATAATTGCTATAATCATTTGTTACTTGTCCACTGACACCAGTCTCCATAAGAGAAAAGACTATGGCTTCTCCACCATAGAATCCTTCCTTATATGGCTCCTCAGCACCTAGCACAGAGTCTAGAGACTAAAAGTGAGGCTGAAGAGGAAAGGAGGGCCCAGTGATGAAGTGCCTTGTACGGACACCATGGGAAGGAGTTTGAAGGAGCCATATAAAGGTCTGAAATTAGGAGACAGACTTGGCCTTCTCTCTGTTTTGAAAGATATAGTAGAGCACAGTGAATGTATGACTGAATGAATGGAAAAGAAAGATGGAAGTGTGAGAAGGAGGTAGAGAGGGAGGCCCACTTCCCTAATATCTGAAAACATTGAGGGGAGACCAACTTCTTAGCCTTGTCACTTCTAAGACACACAGTTCTCAGAGAGCACCAGTGGCATTTCCCAAGTCTAAATTTAACACCAGAAGCCTCGGTGGGAGTAGATTCAGAACCACCACATTAAAGAGGCTGATTTGCAAGGCTGAACAAACTCCAGCATCTGAGCCTGGAGGATGAGGCCCTGTGGCAGATGAGGCTTAACCCTCAGAGGCAAGCTCTGAACCTGGAAGGGAAGCTATGGGAGGCTCTGTTCTCAGGATGATGTGCTTAGGACATTTATTCCAATAAGGTGTAAGACTCAATCACTCACTGGAGGAGAGGCCTTCCTCAGACTGAGACCAGGGCTGGAAGGAAGAGCTCCAGGAGACTGAACACAAAGACATAACATAGCCTAGATGGTCACTCAAGATGGTACCAAGCACGTGGAAAGAGGCTGGGACCCAGGAAGTGAGGGACCCAGGGATCCCTATGCAACAGGCTGGACCAGCCAAGAGGAGATCTCATAGCCTTTGCTTTGCAGGCCACAGATTTATTCATCTTGGCTTTAGTGATTTTCCTTTGGAATTCAGAGACACTTAATGTTGTTTTAAGCCTCAGCCAGTCTTATAGTACAGAAAGGATGTGTCCTCTCTTACGCCCAAGCATTAAGCTTCCCTGGTAACAGAGTCAACAGTTGGAACTGCAGTGTTTGACCAACTATGCAGGGTGGGGTGAGTCTCTGGGGTAACGGGTTGGGCTTGTTTTGGGAAGGCAGAGACTCAGCTTATTCCTCTCGGTTCTCTCCTTCTCCCCAGCAAATTGCCCAGGAAGTCTCTGAGCAGCATCTGTCCCAGGGGAGACTGTACCCACCACTCAGCACCATCCGAAACGTGTCTTTGAGAATTGCCATCAAAGTAAGGGGCATCCTACCCCTGTAATATGGGTAGTGAGGCTCAACCACTTTCTCTGTCTGTGACTTTAGGAGGGTTAAGGGGATGGAAACTGTGGAGACACTGGATCTCCTTGAGCTGCACTACATGTAACCCAGAGGCTGGGTGACAAACTCTTGTTTGCAGCTTGAGCTCCACCCCAAACACCCACCCAGGCCAGTTCTGGGAAAGCTCCTGGATTTCCCCTAATACACCAAGCAGAAAGGTCATCAATGTCCGTGGACCAGAATATGGGAATTTTTTAGAAATGACTCATAAGTGCCCATTTATAAGAAAGGTCAGCTTGCATAGCATCACGGAAAAAGCTCAGGCTTTGGGGTCCCAGCTCTCCCAATCAGCAATGGTATAATATTGGCCCAATCACTTCACTTCTCTGAGCCTCAGTTTCCTCCTTCTTCAAAGGGCCAGTAGTTCCTCACTCTCAGAATTCTGGAGATTGGCAGAGAACAGTGAAAAAGCTCCATACCCAGTGCTCTCTCAGCCAGGGTAAATCTCTTTCTTCCCCTTTTTCTCAGAATGGCTGGCTATGGGGTGATCAGCTTCATGGAATATTCCAGACTATAAGACTGTGCAGAGATGATGGGTTTTCAAAGAATCAGAACATGGTGCAATAAGGACTGGCCCAACATTGATAATTGTTAAAGCTGGATAATAGATACATGACAGTTTATCATACTATTATTTCTATTAGTGTGCATGTTTTACATTTTCTGTAAGTTTTAAAAATAGTTTCAGAAAATGCATTGTACAACAGCACACACACCCATGAGATGTCTGGTACAGAATCCAGAATCAAGCCTCAAGATTAACAGTCCAGCTCAGGGTCCAGCTTCACCCTGTCAGTTTCTTCCTTTGAGCTATATTTAGATTCACATTCTCCTGAAGCCAAATCTAATACCCAGAGAACAGTGTCCAGGCTGTTCATCCAATTTAACCCATATTCAAGTGGAAAAAAAATCAGGTTCTGGACACATTTGCCTCTTGTCTAATTTTATCTTAACACTGCTCCAGAGAAAGGTCTCTTTACTCCCATTTTACAGATGAGGAAACTGAGGCTCAGCAAGGATAATATCAGCTCTGAGGACCCACAGGCCTTTGGAAGCAGGCAGAATTTATGCTGAAGCCTCTTGACCCTGGCTCAGTATTTATTCCACTATGTTAAAGCTGCCTGTCCAGAAAGAAAGCTTAAAATCCTTCCTATCCAGTTGTTTCATGAGCCATACTCATGAAAGAAACAAGTCTGGTTCCTTAAGGTGTATTCCTCTCCCCCATGCTCCCAAGCAAGGATCCTTAAGCAGGTTTCCCCTTAGATCCGGTTCCTTAGCCAAACATGTTTTTCTCTAGGTTCTCGACTACGCGTACAAACACAACCTGGCTTCCTACTACCCAGAGCCTAAGGACAAGGAGGCTTTTGTAAGATCCCTGGTCTACACTCCAGACTATGACTCCTTTACACTGGACAGCTACACTTGGCCCAAGGAAGCCATGAATGTTCAGACGGTCTGAGGCAGTCTCAGAGGCTAGTATGGGGCTAGATGAAGCCCAGAGTAACACCCACAATATAAATGGGTTCCAAAATGGCCCAAGTGAATCCTTGTCGCTGTGTTTTTTCTTTTAAACTTTCTGGTGTGAGAGGAGATGCCAAGGCATACAGTGAATAAAAGCCTTGTCTCTGAAGGCCCTGGGAGTTCACTTTTCTGAACCCTCCTCTGAGTTCCTTCCTAAGCATTTCTTCAACCATTAATCACCAACTACTGGCCAGGCCTTGTGGGAAATGCAGAATCTCATCTAGAATCCTGCCTTTACAGAGCTCGGGATCTAGTGGAGGAGATTGGACACAATTCATTTTGCCATAAGGGAGAAAGTGGTAAGTTCATGAAAGAACAGATAAAAACTGAGGGCAGTCAGAAAAGGGAGAGGACACTTCCTATGGAAATGTAAGAGAAGGCTTCAGGGAGAGCAGTGTTTACACTGAGTCCCAAGAGGAAAAGATGGGTGGGAGTCATGGGGAGATGAAGAATGTGAGCACAGCCACTAGCCAGAAAGCACAGCCCACCCATCAGGGAGTTTAGTCCATGTCAGCCATACACACCCTTCAAGTCTCGGCAGTGTGTGAAGGCTGAGTGGCTAAGGGCAGCTCGCTAACTATTCAGGTCACTGCCCTGTGGGTTGTTGAGTCTTAGACATTCTTTTTTCTAAAAGGAAAACCAGAGAAATGTGGGTGGGGAGGGTCAGCCTGCCAAGCAGTGAGGAGGAAGAGAGGCAGTGAGAGGAACAGCACCATAGGGAGATCTAGGGAAGACTTGATTTCATTTTCCTGGCTCTGGAACACACTCTGGCTTCCATCCTTCACTCTCTGAAGTAGTTGAGCAACACAAAGCAGTTTTCTTAGTGAGTAATATCAGTCTATCCTGGGTGTTTCTTAAACCAAGTTCAGTGCTAGCCTTCATCTCTCTCATGTTCAGCAGAGCCCATATCATAGGGGTGGGGGCAGGAGAGAGCTTGCAGCCCCCTGAAATTAGATACTGCTAAGATGTTAAGACATGTTGAGATGGCAGCTTCCTGCCTCTAATTTCATTGTATAATAAAGGAATCAATAAATCATGCTTAGGGTCCTACTCCTGCTGCTACCTCAGCCTCAGGATCTCCACTGCCAGCAACGAATAGGTCCTATATGACCAACTCTCAAGGACAGGCTAGATGGACTATTAGACTTCTAGAAGAGTAATTAGCAGAGATACCACTCACTTCTTGCTCAGGTCTTATTCTTCCAAGAACTGCTTCCTTGGTGCTGGTGCTCAGCCAAGAATATCCTGAGAAAACATCCCTCCTCTATGATCCTTGGGATCATAGAGAATGAAAAACTATTCAGAAGAGAGTTTGAAGAGTGAAGCTGGAATCTGAACACCATGGAGTTTTTGACACTATCTTTTTACATCATGTGCCACAATTTCCTCTGTACCGCTGCTACATATCCTTTATAATCAATATAGTATAAAAGAAAAACAATAGTAGAGAAAACAAATGAAAGCAAAATAGGTTCTTTGAAAAGATCAAATAAATTAACAAACTTTAGCTATACTAACCAAGACAAAAACAAAGAAGACACAAATTACACTTCCTTTGTTCCAGCCACACTGAACATCTTGCCAGCCCTAAGCACATGTGCTTTCAAGCCTGTGCTGATACTATCCATGCTTGGTCTCTCCTTCTGGGAAGTCCTTCCCTTCCCTTTTTTTCTCTTTACTGATTAAATTTTAGTTCACTCTAGCTTTCTGCCTGGAAACGGCATTCATCCTTGGAATTCAAATGCAATTGGCTCTATAGAGTAACAGAATTAATAACTAAATTAGAAATCAATAAACAGAAAACTATGGGAAATTCCAAAATATTGGAAAACAGTACATTTCAAAATAACCCATAGATCAAAGAAGAAATCACAAGCCAAGTTATATATGTTGAACTGAATTTTAAAAATCATATCAAAATTAATAAGATGTAGCTAAAGCAGTGTTTAGAGAGAAACTTTATAGCTTTAAATGTTGTCACGGTTAATTTTACGGCACCACAGGGTGCCCAGAAATTTGATCAAATGTTATTCTGGGTGTTGCTGTGAGGGTATCTTTGGATGAAAGTAACATTTAAATCATTGAACTAAGTAAAGTAGATTGCCCTCCACTAATTGCCTTCATCCAATTAGTTGAAGGCCTGAATAGAAAAAATGGATTCACCCTCCCTTGAGTAAGAGAGACTTACTCCTACCTGATGCCTTTCTAACTGGGATACTGGCTTTTTCCTGCCTTTAGACAGGAACTATACCATCATCTCTCCTAGATCTCCAGCTTGCTGACTCACCCTGTAGATCTTAGAATTTGACAGCTTCCATAATCATGTGAGCCAAGCCAGTTCCTTATAATAAATCAACAGAGAGAGAGAGAGAAAGATCTTATTGGTTCTGTTTCTCTGGAGTACCCTGACTAATGCAAACTCCTATATCAGAAGAGAAAGAAAGAGAGAAAGGAAAGAAAAAAAGTCTCAAGTCAATAATTTAAACTTCCTCCTTAAGAAAATGGGGGTGGGGGAAAGCAAACAAAATTCAAAGCAAGCAAAGATTAGAGCACAAATCAATATACCTATAATAAGTAATGAAATTAGTAATTAAAAAATCTTTCCCCCAAGAAAAACCAAGTCCAGGTGGCTTCATTGGTTGGAATTTATCAAATACTTAAGTAATAACACCAATTATTCAGAAACTCTTTCAGAAAATAGGGGAGGGAACACTTCCCAAATCATTCTATGATACTAGTATTGCCATATCAAAGCCAGATAAACGTATCACAAGAAAAGTACAGGCCAATATCCTTCATGAATATAGATGAAAAAATCCTAAACAAAATATTAGCAAACCAAATTCAGCAACATGAAATTTAAAAATTACATACAACAAACAAGTGGGCTTTATCCTCAGAAACGTAGTTTTTTAACATTCAAAAATTGTTCAATATGGTTGTTCAATTACATTAATAGAATGAAAGACAAAAAAATCATATGATCATGCCAATAGATATGAAGAAAGCATTTGAAAAAAACCAACGCCCATTTATGAAAAAACCCTAAACAAAGTAGAAATAGAAAAGAACATCCTCAACCTAACAAAGGACATCTATAAAGAGCCAAAGATAACATCATATTTAATGGTAAAAGAATGAATACTTTCTCCCTAAGATCTGGAACAAGGCAAGGATGTTGTTTTTACCACTTCTAGTCAACACGGAGGGTGTTTAGCCAGTGCAATGAAGCAAGAAAGAGAAGCTAAAGGTGTCAAGATTGGAAAGAAAGAGTAATACTGCCTTGATTCACAGATGACCTAATCCTGCATGTAAAAAACACTAAAGAACACATACACATTCATTCATTCATTCATTCATTCATTCATTCATTCTGTCTCTCCTCTCTCTCTCTCTCTCTGTCTACTGGAACTAATAAATTAGTTTTGAAAGGTCACCAAATACAAGGTCAACATTATTTCTATATGCTGGCAGCAAATGATCTAAAAATAAAATTAAGAAAACAATTTCATTTACAACTGCATCAAAAAGAAAAGATACTTAGAAATAAATTTTAGAAGTGCAAGTATAGTATACCAAAAACTACAAAACATTGCTGATAGAAATTAAAGATCTAAATAAATTGAGAGAGATTCTTTGTTCATGGATTTGAAGACTCAATATTGTCAAAATTGCAATTATATTCAAATTGATCTATAAAGTGAACACTATACCTATCAAAACCATTATAGGGTTTTTTGGTGGAAACTTACAGGCTGATTCTAAAATGTTTATGGTAATGTAAAGGATCTCAAAGAGTCAAAAAAATTATAAAGAAGAACAAAGTGCCCTATTCAATGTCAAGAACCTACTATAAAGATACAATGATCAAGGCTGTGTGGTCCAATAGCAAAGACATGAAATTAATCTAAGTTTCCATCAGTCGATGGCTGGATAAAGAAAATGGATAAGAAAATGAATATATATGTGCAATGGAATACTATTCAGCCATAAAAGGAATAAAATCATGTGTTTTGCAGCAACATAAATAGAACTGGAGGCCCTTAAGTGAAATAATTCAGAAACAGAAAGTGAAATGCCATATGTTCTCATAAGTGGGAACTAAATAATGTGTACACATGAACAAAGAATGTGGAATCTCACTGGAGACCTGGAAGGGTGGGAGAGTGGAAGAAGAGTGAGGGATAAGAATTTACTTAATGGGTATAATGTGTAGTATTTTGGTAATGATTACACTAAAAGTCCATACTTCACCACTATGCAATATATCCATGTAACAAAACTGCACTTGTACACCTTAAATTTATACCAAAAAAGGACTGTGTGGTCATATAAATAAATGAAGCAGAACTGAGAGTTCACAAATAAGTTTTTACATTTATGGCAAATTGACTTTTAATCAAAATTACTAAGGTAATTCATTGGGGGAAAGAGAGTCTTTTGAACAAATTGTGCTGAAACAATTGAATATCCACATGCAAAAAAAAGTTAACTTAGACACCTCACGCTAAACACAAAAATTAACCTTTACACATCTCAAACCAAACAAAAATCAACCTGAAATGGATCACAGACCTAAATGTGAGAGCTAAAACTGTAAAATTTCTAAGATAAAATATAGCAGAAAATCTTTATCACTTAGGTTGAGGAGAGTTCTGAGATACAACTTTAAAAGCATGATTCATAAAAGAAATAAATTGTACTTCATCAAAATTTAAAATTTTGCACTTTGAAACACTTTTTTGGGGAGGGAAAAAGACAAGCAGCAGACTGGGAGAAAATAATTGCAAATCATATATCTGACGAAGACATTGGATCCGGAATATATAAAGAACTACTTCAACTTAATAAGAAGATGACAATTCAAATTTTAAAATGAGAAAAATATTTAAATCAGCATTTTATCCAAAAAGATAGGTGAATGGCTAACAAGCACATGAAAAACGTTTAACATTATTAGTAATAAGAAAATTAAAACCACAATGGCATAACAACACTCACCAGAATGGCTATAATAAAAAAAAAAAGATCTGTTGGTAAGAATGTGGAGAACTTTGTCTCCTAAGCACTATTAGATTAAGGGAGAGTTCCCTCGCCTTGTAAGTCTTCACTCTAACTCCCCAGCCTCCCATACATAGCCCCAGTATTCAGCAAGTGTCATTTAAGAGAGTGGATGCTGTGGTTGCACCACCTAGATCCTGCCTTGGGTCTGAAACACTCATTCCTCCAGATGCCATTGTCAGCTGAGGGCCCACAGCTGCATCGCTCTCTAGGAATTGCCCTCGACTGAAGGTGAATGCTTCACCCAAGATTATGCCATCATCCCCAAGGGAAGCCTACAGGCAATGACTGGTTGATTCAAGGGCCCAAAGGCCAGCTTCCCAGCCTCAATTGAGAACATCTCTAAATAGCCATCCCATCCTCAGAGCTCCCTATGAGACTGGCTGAGGCTACTGTTGCAACTGCTATGTATCACCATTCAACTTCTTATGCCCTATCCTGTTTCTCTTGCTCCCCCATAGATGTTCTCTGAGAAGACACCCCAGTAATCCTCTGGATGCGAATCTCAGATTCAGTGTCTATTTCCTGAGGAACCCAACTTATAACACGTAGAAGAAACTGGCCAAAGTTCTTAATTTTCCAATTTGTTGCACCAGCCCCACGTGACCACCAAAAGCTTTTCTGGGTTTCCCTTTCCCTCAGGAGAGACCCTCTTCACAGACCAAGCTTGATCCTTATTAGTCCATGTCCAGAATCAGTAAATGTCCCTAGAAAATAAAATGGCCACTTACCTCAGGAGGACTCCTCCCTCTCTGGAATTCCCATTCACCTAGTCCTTACTGCTTTCATAGCTCTCACATATCTTTAAATATGATCTTTATAATTTTTCCATCTTTTTCTAGTTGTTGCAGGCAAAGTTTTAGGCTGCCATGACCTACTACATCCTATTTAGAAGTGGAAGTCTCTAGAGAGATTTTCAAAATTACAGATGTGTGGATATTAGCTTTTCTCCTAATTTAATTGAATTGTGGTGAGAGAAGGTGTTCTGTATTATTCAAATAGCTTAAAATTTGCTGAAATGGGTTTATAATCAAATATATGGTCAAATTTAATAGTTCATGTACTCTTATAAATATGTATTCTCCCACTGTTGGATGCAATGCCCTTTGTATGTTCATGGGATCAAGTTTGTTGACTGTTTTGTGTAAATCTATATCCAAAATCTTGATTTTTGTCTACTTGATCTGCTTCTGAAAGAGGGACAATAAAACTTCCCACTGCTACGGTAAACTTGCCAATTTTCCTTGTAATTCTGTCCATATTTGTTCTATTTACCTTGCACCAATGCATCTTTACCTTTTAACAAACACTTACTAAATTAAAAGTCCTAGACCATATGTTCCGCACAAGATCAAAACAACATTTTACTAGAAATATTTCATAGTCTCCTCTCATTCTGTCTTCAGGGCCCTCCGTGTTAAGTTACACCCCAACCGTAAACATTAACGGTAAGGCCTTTTTATTTGAAGACATTCAACACATGTGCTTCTGTACAACATGGATTTTGCATGAACTTTCAATCAGATGTCGATTTTTCAAAATGGAGGTTTTCATAACAAAATGAGATTAGAGAAAGACATCAAATAACCACAAGATGTGTAAAGAATCCAACAAAATCACCTGTTGGACAAACCTGATGTATACTGGGACCCGTGTAGGATGGTAAACATGAAGCAGGCAAATAATCATATAGGCCCTACTTGCAGTGTTTGATATGACTTAAGGGATGAGCTACATAAAGTTATAGTTCCTGGAGTTTTAATTCTGTATGATACTAAAAATATACAAATTTTGTGCTGGGGATCTTGGCATCTAATCTCTAGATTTCTTATGTATTTTTTCTGGCATAGGAATAGCACTAAGCCAAACATAGAAGTTGCATTTCTGTTAAATTCGTGGCTTTTCGATATCCCTATGGAAGCTTCATCAGACTTATTCACTAAGCCCATATGTTGGCTAAAATGTACAATAAATTAGGTCCCACTTTCAAGGCAATAGCATCAGGCAGCCAGGTTTATTGAATACAACAGTTGTTTCTGTGACCACTGGAGTCTTTGAAGCTGAGAGGTGACAGCGTGCTGGCAGCCCTCACAGCCCCTGCTCGCTCTCAGCGCCTCCTCAGCCTTGGTGCCCACCCTGGCCACGCTTGAGGAGCCCTTCAGCCCGCCACTGCACTGTGGGAGCCCCTTTCTAGGCTGGCCAAGGCCAGAGCTGGCTCCCTCAGCTTGCAGAGAGGTGTGGAGGGAGAGGCGCAAGCGGGAACTGGGGCTGCACCCGGCGCTTGTGGGCCAGCTGGAGTTCCGGGTGGGCATGGGCTTGGCGGGCCACGCACTCAGAGCGGTCGGCCAGCTCTGCCGGCCCCAGGCAATGAGGGGCTTAGCACCCGGGCCAGCAGCCACGGAGGGTGTACTGGGTCCCCCAGCAGTGCCAGCCCACCAGCGCTGCGCTCGATTTCTCGCCAGGCCTTAGCTGCCTCCCCGCAGGGCAGGGCTCGGGACCTGCAGCCTGCCATGCCTGAGCCTCCCCACCTCCATGGGCTCCTGTGCGGCCCAAGCCTCCCTGATAAGCGCTGCCCCCTGCTCCACGGCGCCCAGTCCCATCGACCACCCAAGGGCTGAGGAGTGCAGGCGAACGGCGCGGGACTGGCAGCCAGCTCCACCTGCAGCCCCGGTGTGGGATCCACTGGGTGAAGCCAGCTGGGCTCCTGACTCTGGTGGGGACTTGGAGAACCTATATGTCTAGCTCAAGGTTTGTAAACACACCAATCAGCACCCTATGTCTAGCTCAGGGTTTGTGAATGCACCAGTTGACACTGTATCCAGCTACTCTGGTGGGGACCTAGAGAACCTTTATGTCTAGCTAAGAGATTGTAAATACACCAATCGGCAGTCTGTATCTAGCTCAAGGTTTGTAAACACACCAATCAGCACCCTGTGTCTAGCTCAGGGTTTGTGAATGCACCAATCTACACTCAGTATTTAGCTAATCTAGTGGGGACATGGAGAACTTTTGTGTCTAGCTCAGGGATTGTAAATGCACCAATCAGCACCCTGTCAACACGGACCAATCAGCTCTCTGTAAAATGGACCAATCAGCAGGGTGTGGATGGGGCCAGATAAGAGAATAAAAGCAGGCTGCCCCAGCCAGCAGTGGCAGCCCGCTAGGGTCCCCTTCCACGCTGTGGAAGCTTTATTCTTTCGCTCTTTGCAATAAATCTTGCTGCTGCTCACTCTTTGGGTCCACACTACCTTTACGAGCTGTAACACTCACCACAAAGATCTGCAGCTTCACTCCTGAAGCCAGCAAGACCACGAACCCACCAGGAGGAACGAACAACTCCAGAGGCACCGCCTTAAGAGCTGTCACACTCACCACGAAGGTCTGCAGCTTCACTCCTGAGCCAGCGAGACCACGAACCCACCAGAAGGAAGAAACTCCGAACACATCCGAACATCAGAAGGAACAAACTCCGGACACGCCGCCTTTAAGAACTGTTAACACTCACCACGAGGGTCTGCGGCTTCATTCTTGAAGTCAGTGAGACCAAGAACCCACCAATTCCGGACACAAAGCGAAGCCGCATTTGAGAATGATATTTCTCCAAATACAAAAGTTGCTTGCTGTTAAAAGCGCCGTGCCGTTTATCTCTAATAAACCGTACTGCATCTTCGTTTTTCATTCCACTTTCAATTAATGCTAGGGCAACAAGCACTGGAGTCCTCCCAAGACCTGCAACACAGTGAAGGCAATACAACAACCAGGTTCTTCACGAAACTTAACGTCTAGAAGACTTAACCAGTGATCAACAATCTGGTTGGATGGTGATGAACCATCATCAAAAGGCCAATCCAGAAACTGGATTGGCCTTCTTTCTCCACAAGAGCAGGGTCATCAGTTGCTTCACCTACTCTTACTATTGTGGTAACCCCCTATTTCTTAAGTTCTTCTAAAAATCTGTTTAAGGTCAAATTGGTTGGGTTGTGTATAATAAGAAATCTCATGTTCCCGTATGTGACTTCCACTGGAGCTGGGTGATTCATTGGAGCCATGTTAATTCAGTTAAAAAAAAAAAAAACTGATATGGTTACGAAAAAAATTAAAAATTTTTGAATACAGAAATGATGTCAAGAAACTGAAGTCTATGCCAATATACTCCACTTGAAATTCACAGAGCTTTGAATATGAAGTTGGTAGTGACAGGAAATGAAATGAACCTACCCACAAGAAGCCGCGGTTCTTCAATTCAGTAATTCTGGGCCAATGGAAAGGAAGTGCACCAAGGGTTACCCCATCTAGGTCAGAACTCTTGTAAAATGCTCTGATGATCTCAGTTCTACACTTCTGTGTCCAGGTGACCCGCTCTGTGGGGGCTTCTTGGTGGGGCAGTAATGACTTTCCACCATTCACTTGTCCTCATAAAGTTCGTGCTGAACCTGGCAGTAATCTCCAGGGCCCTTTAGAAACTCTATAAATGCATTATCAAGAACACCACAGAAAGGAATATGTTTACTCACGAACGATGGTGGCCTAACCATACAGCTGGGTCCGCGGCGGCCGCAGCACTGCCCGGAGCAGCCGCAGCCGCAGTCGTGGCGGGGCAACGGCGGCAGGGCACCAAACTCTAGGAGGACCAGCGGAGCGCCTCCACTGAGGCAATACGCACACGTCCAGGTGTCGTTGCGTCCCAAGTCCTCTCTTTCCTAGACTGCGCGCGACGCAGGAACCCCTTCACCAATCGTGGTTGGGCGGACCAATGAGGACGTCATCACGGCCGCCGCCGACGGGAGCCCCTTGCTGAAGCGAAGGAGCGCTGCATGAATGCTGAGTTTCCTTGTCTCCCACTAGCGAGGAGAGGGGCTGAGGAGCGACGCGGGGGTGGTGGGATAGGAAGCCTGGAAGAGGCTGGAGAGAAACTGAAGGAAGACAGGTAAGGTAGCGAAAGGTTTCCCAGCCATTGACTCTGACTAGTGTATCTTTTTCTACCTGCTTCATGTTTAAGTATGTCTCTTGGGAACAACATAATATATGGAGCTTTTTTTCCGCATCAGTCCAGTCTGCCAGACTTTTTTAGCTGAAAAAGTGCACGTATGCATTTTTGCCCTCTTATTTTATGCTATTTGACCCATATTTCTATATTTTTTACCTTTTCTTGACCTCTTTTGGATTACGATTTTCCCTCTACTCTTTTGGAAGTTTTCATTGGGGCTAATACTTCCTTAGCACTTATTTTAGGGTAAGCACTGTTCAAAGCTTTATATAAATGTAATACAAAACCCCTATGAATTAGATACTAGTGTCATTTCTACTGTCCTGACTTTAAAAACCTAGGCACAGAACGGTAATTTGCCCAAGGTCACACAGCTAGTAAATGGCAGAGATGAGACTTTTTTAAAAAATACTTTTAACTTTTATTATAGATTCAGGGGGTTCACGTGCACATTTGTTACATGGGTATATTGCGTGACCCAGAGTATGAATGATAATTCTGTCACCCAGATAGTGAGCATAGTACCCAATAGGTAATTTTGCAAGGGCTAAGATTTGAATCCCGCGATTTTGGCTGTGGAGTCTCCCTCTCTAATACATATGGTCTATTATATACCCTGTTTCTGTTCTTTTAGTGCTTAACTAACTTAGAAAAAGTCAAACATGGTTCAGAATCTTTTCCAGCCTCTTGAAGGAATTCAGCATGCTTTAACTATTAATGTCGTCAAGCATCTTAATCTTTTAACGCCACAAATTGGACATTATTGTTTGTACAAATCAATGTTTGTTTACATTTATTCATGTTATCAGTTTCTTTGCTCACTATTCCTTCTTGGAGCTCCATTCTTTCTGAGGTTACTTTCTTTTATCCAGAAGCATTTTTTTGGAGATTCCTTTGGGTATCTGATCAACTTTGATAAATGTTTTATATATGCTAGAAAATCTCTCACTGTTGAATCCATTTCCCTTAATATTAGTAAACTGTATTTTGTTTTTTTCTTCAGGTTTCTTTTTTGGCTTTTTTCTAAAATTCTTTTATTTTCCCTTCATTGTTAAAAGTTTTGCTGGGTACACAATTCTTCACTGACATTTTCTCTCAGCCCTTTGAAGGAAAGAAGAAATAGGGCTTTATTGCAGGGGGCCATGTGAAGGCCAGGAAGCAAAGTCTAGACATTTTAGAAAATTGTAACAGCTATTAGAGAAGAAACCTGAGAATAAGAATATCTTCAGAGGACTGAGACAAAATGTCAGTATAGAATTGTGTACTAAGAAAAACTATGTAAAAATGAAGGCAAAGTAACAGAATTTTAGGGAAAAAAACAAAAAAGAAAAGTGAAAGGGAATTTTCAAAAGCAAATTAAATCCTTTACTTTTGATAGCCTAAGCCTGTAAAAATGGTGAAGGAAAGCTATCTAGAACAGGGATTCTTGGCCTGTGGTCCAGGGGTTCTAGGAAACTTCTAACTGCATGCAAAATGTTGTATAGGAATATATACCTGTTTTTAGAAGAAGAGTATATATTTTTCATCAGATTCTTAGAAGAGTCCATGACTGTCCAAAACATTGAAAACCACTGAAATAGGGAATCCTTTGATACATTAATCTGGTCTGGCTGTGCTGTATTTCTGGAAAAGACAGAACTTGATGATAGCAAGTCAGGGCTAATTACAGAGTTAGACTAATACAAGAATAATAGTTAACAATGAGGATCATTGAAGAAGATCCAAATTATGAAGACTTGCTCAGAAATCAGCTGTTTAGTGAAGGACTATAATAAAGTTTGATTCTTAAAATGGTTGAATGATAGAAAACATATTAGACCTCATATCTATATAATTCATATAACCATGCCTCCATCTCAGTCTTGATAGACTGGAGCACACAGCCTTGACATCTGTTGTCATGACCCCTTCTTCTCTTCACCTGGCTTTTTCCCGTTGGTCATTAAAATTCAGCTTGGGCTTCATCTCCTCAAAAAGCTTTCCCTCTCTGTGCCATGGTAAACTTACCAGAAGGAATCTACCTTGTTCTTCTAACAACCAATGCACAATAATATTAGGTTTTTACCTTGTTATACAGGGGTTTTCTAGCTTTTACCTTGTTAAACCAGAGGTTTCACAATGGTATGAAACTGGAAATCATTAACAGGAGGAATTTTGGAAGATTCACAAATACATGGAAATTAAATATGCTCATGAACAATCAGTGTGCCAGTGAAGAAATTAAAAGGGAAATCTAGAAGTATCTTGAGACAAAAAAAAAGGAACACACAACATACCAAACTTTAAGGAATGCAGCAAAAGCAGTTCTAAGAGGAAAGTTTATAGCAATAAATGCCTGCACCAAGAAAGAAAATTACAAATAACTAAAAGTTACACCTCTAGGAAATTTCTTTAAAACCCTAAGCCCAAGTTAGTTGAAGGAAAGAGATAATAAAGATCAGACCAGAAATAATCTAATCTCTATTTTATTTCTGCTCTGGAGATTAAAAAAAAATACAAAAGAAACTAAAAGTTCATATTTTGAAAAGATAAAATCAAACAGCCTTTAGCTAGACTAACCAAGAAAAGAAAAAGAGAAAAGACTCAAGTAAAATCAGGAATAAAGAAATCATTACAGTTGACAACACAGAAGTACAATGGATCATGAGAGACTATTATGAACAATTATATGCCAAAAACTTGAATTACCTAGAAGAAATGGATATATTCCTACACACATACAACCTGCCAAGACTGAATCATGAAGAAATAGAAAATCTGAGCAAACCAATAATGAGTGAGGAAATTGAATCATTAATAAAAAGTATCTCACCAAAGAAAAGCCCAGGAACAGATGGCTTCACTGCTGAATTCTACCAAACATTTAAAGAAGAACTAATATCAATTCTCTACAAACTGTCTCAGAAAAAAACAAACAAACAAAAAAACGAATGGGAGAGAATACTTTCAAATTCTTTTCAGGACCAGTATTACCCTAATACCAAAGCCACACAAGCACATCACAAGAAATGATCAAGTGGGATTTATCCCTGGGTTGCAAGAATGGTTGATTATTCTCAAATCAATAAATGTGATATATCACATGAACAGAATGAAGGACAAAAATCATATGACCATCTCATTAAATGCAGAAAAAGCATTTGACAAAACATCCTTTCATGACAAAAACACTCAACAAATTAATTACAGAATGAATATACTTCAGCACAATAAAGGCCATATATAATAAGCCTACAGCTAACATTATACTCAACAGTAAAAACTTGGAACTCTTTCTTCTAAGATCTGGACCAAGGATGTCAAGGATGTGCACTCTTGCCACTTCTGTTCAATGTAATATTGAAAGTCCTTAGAGCAATGAAGCAGAAGAAAGAAAGAAAAGACATCCAAGTAGGAAATGAAGAAATAAAACTACTGTTATTTGCTGACAACATAATTTTGCATACAGAAAACCTAAGGCCAAGTGTGGTGGCTCAAGCCTGTAATTCCAACCCTTTGGGAAACCAAGGCAGGAGGATCATTTAAGGCCAGGAGTTTGAAACCAGCCTGGTCAACATAGTGAGACCCCATCTCTACAAAAAGAAAAAAACCCTAAAGGTTTTAACAAAAAGCCATTAGAATTGATCAACAAATTCAGGAAAGTTGCAGGATACAAAATCAACACACAAAAGTCAGTAACATTTCTTTACATTAACAATGAACTTTCCAAAAAAGAAATCAAGAGAACATATCATTTACAGTAGCTACTAGAAATAAAATACTGAGGAATATGTTTAACCAATGAGGCGAAAGATTTATACAAAGAAAACTGTAAAACATTAATAAAAGAAACTGAAGAAGACAAATAAATTGAAATATATCCCATGTTCATGGACTGGAAGAATTAATATTGTTAAAATGTCCATACTACATGAATGATGTGCAGATTCAGTTCAATATCAAAATTCCAATGTTATTTTTCATAGATATAGAAAAAACAATCCTGAAATTCATATGGAACTACAAAACAGCCAAGGCAATCATGAGCAAAAAGAACAAAGCTTGAGGTATCACACTACCTAATTTCAAACTATACTACAAACTGATAGTAATTAAAACAGCATGATACTGGCATTAAAATAGACATTTGAACCAATGGACAGAATAAAGAACCCAGAAATGAAACCATGTATCTACAGCCAATTAATATTCACCAAAAGTGCCAAGAATATACAATGGGAAAAGGACAAGTTATTCTATAAATGGTGCTGGGAAAACTGGATATCCATAGACAAGAGAATGAAATTGGACCCTTATCTCACACCATATACAAAAATCAACTCAAAATGAATTAAAGACATAAACATAAAACCTGAAACTGTAAAACTACTAGAAGAAAACACAGGGAAAACTACATGACATTGGTCTGGGCAATGATTTTTTAGATTTGACCCAAAAATGCAGGCAACATTTGCAAAAGTGGACAAATGGGATTACATCAAAATAAAAAATTGCTACACAACAAAGAGAGCAATTAGTAGAGTGAAGAGAAAACCTACAGATTGGGAGAAAAATATTTGCAACCCATACATATGATAAGGGATTAATATCCAAAATATGTAAGGAACTCAACTCTATTAAAAAAAAAAAAAAGAGAGACATGGGCAAGGAACCTGAATAAACATTTCTCAAAAGAAGACATGTGAATGGCTAACAAATACACAAAAAAATGCCCAACATCACGTCATTAGAGAGATGAAAATTAAAACTACAAATAGCTACCACTTCACATCTATTAGAAAGGCTATTATCAAAAAGATAAAAGATAACAAGTGCTGGCTAAGATATGGGAAAAAGGGAACCCTTGTACACCGTTGGTGGGAGATATAAATTAGTACAGCCATTATGAAACACTGTATGAAGATTCCTCAAAAAACTAAAAATACAGTTACCATATGACCCAGCAATCTCACTTCTGGTTATTTGTCCCAAAGATTTGAAGTCAAATATGAATATGTCAAAAGAGATGTTCATTGCAGCACTATTCACAACAGCCAAGATATGGAATCAACCAAGTGTCCAACAATAGATGAATAAATAAAGAAAATGTGGTATATATACACAATGGAATAATATTCAGCCATGAAAAAGAATGAAATGCTGTCATTTATGGCAACATGGATGGAACTGGAACTGAGAGAAATAAGCCAAGAACAGAAAGTTAAACGCTGAATGTTCTCACTCATATGTGGAAGCTAAAAAATAGTTGATCTTAAAGACATAAAAAGGATATGTGGATAGCATTGGAGAATATTATGCTAAGTGAAATACACCAAACACAAACAAATACCACATGTTCTCATATGTGGAATCTACAACTCATATAAGTGGAGAGTAGAATGATAGTTCCCAGAGGGTGGGGGATGGGAGGAATGAGGAGATGATAGTTGAATTGTACAAAGCCTCAGGAAAAATAAGTTCGATTTTTTTTTTTTTTTTTTTTTTTTTGAGACAGAGTCTGGCTCTGTCACTCAGGTTGGAGTGTGGTGACATGATCTCATCTCACTGCAACCTCTGCCTCCTGGATTCAAGTGATTTTCCTGCCTCAGCTTCTTGAGTAGCTGGGACTACAGGTGTGTGCCACAACGCCCAGCTAATTTTTTGTATTTTTAGTAGAGACAGAGTTTCACCATGTTGGCTAGGCTCGTCTCGAACTCCTGACCTCAGGTGATCTGCCTGCCTCGGCCTCCGAAAGTGCTGGGATTACAGGCATGAGCCACCACGCCAAGCCAACTTTGATATATTTTTGAGATCTGTTGCACAGTGTGGTGAATATAATGAGCACTGTACATGTCAATATCACTAAAAGAATAAATTTTAAATATTCTTATCACAAAAAGTTAAATATTTAAGGTGATGGACATTTTAATTCACTTGATTTAATTATTCTACATTGTATTCAAAAATCACAATATCACTTTATACCCCATAAATATATACAACATAAATATTACAAATAATTTGTCAATATATAATTTTTAAAAATAGTTTTTAAAGGGTCTGACTGTAGTACTGACTGCTACCTATGACAGTAAATTGTAAGTTCAATTCCTCCAGTGAAAAGGTCTATGAAGTTAAACCTGCTCACCTGAACATACCAAAATTAACTTTTTTTTCTTTAACAAGGAATTCTTTTTTTTTTTTTTGAGACAGAGTCTCGCTCTGTCACCAGGCTGCAGTACAGTGGCACGATCTCGGTTCACTGCAACGTCCACCTCTCAGGTTCAAGCAATTCTCCTGCCTCAGCCTCCTGAGTAGCTGGGACTACAGGCACGTGCCACCACACCCAGCTAATTTTTGTATTTTTAGTAGAGACAGGGTTTCACCATGTTGGCCAGGATGGTCTCAATCTTTTGACCTCGTCAAAAGATTTGATCCACCCGCCTCGGCCTCCCAAAGTGCTGGGATTACAGGCATGTGCCACTGCACCCGGCCAGCATTCTATATTTTTAAAAAATATTAGTACAACACTATTATAGTAATTTATTATATATTAGAAACAAATTACTTCAAGGGTGCAGCAGATATAGATTCAGGCAGGTCAGGCAGTCTTGGGGAAAGCCTATTGTTTTAAATATTGGTTAATGATGATTGGCCCTCCATAGAATGATTTTTTGAGGAAATGAAAGGCAGAAACGGAGAAAGATTAGGGAAGACGTTCCAAAAAATTGTGATCATCAGCAGGTATGCTTGTTTTCCTAGAAAAAGATAACATTAGCAACAAAATTTGCCCAATATCAGCTTGAGTGAATATTTTCTCCATAATTATTCAGGGCTCAACACATTCCTATTTTGTATTTGTAGGGCAAAATGAAAGTTTAAATGTTCACAAACATCTTCCCACAAAAACTTTCCCTTATTTCCCAAGGGAGAGATGTGGCGGGCAGAAAGCAAATAGTCTAAAAGACATCCTTCTTAGCTTTTGTATTTCAGAAATCTAGACTTCACTCTATTTTACTTCAATTGGTCAGACAGGGCAGGGAGAGGAGAAGAAAGTGTTGTACCTGAGCAAGTTAGAGAAAACGCCACACTTTGAGACAAATTAAGAGTCGGTTTATTTAGCCAGTGGCCAAGAGACGGCTAACGCTCAAAGTTCTCTCAGCCCCGAAGAAGGGGCTAGATTTTCTTTTATACTTTGGTTTAGAAAGGGGAAGGGGGTCTAGTTAAAACAATTTTACAGAAATAAAGTAGGCAAAAAGTTAAAAGGATAAATGGTTACAGGAAAGTAAACAGTTCCAGGTGCAGGGGCTTTAAGACTATTACAAGGTGATAGACTCAGGGCTTTGGGCGTTATCAATCAGACGAATTCCTGGGAATTGTGGATATTGCTCGCCACAGTATCTTATCAGTTAATTGCATTCTTGGATGTGCTGAGAGTCAGCTTGCACAAGTTAAGTCCTTCAGGAAGGGGCTGCCAGTGAAAGAGCCAAGATAGAGTCTGTCTGGCTCTCTTAGCTAAGGGAGAGTCAATTCACGGGGAAACAAGGCTAGGTGATTAAAGGAAAAGGGAGAGTCTAAAAACAGGGTTAATAAAAACAAGGTTGGGCATTACAAAAGTATGAAGATAAATGAAGAAAGTTTTTAGTTGAGAACAACCATACCTTAACTGAAAGTCAGTCCTCTGACAGGGAGTTAAGTCCTCTTGAACAGCACCTACAGCTTAAGAATGAATGCAAGTGAAGTAGTGGGAGACTCACCTCACAGTGCACAGTTACTCCAAGGGTGTAGAAATAGCTGGTCAAGGGAATGATATCTTGGGAAGGCCCACTAAAGTCCCAGGTATGTCATCAATGAGAAAACTCAGGGAGCATTGTTCTGGCCTCCTGGGGGTAAATAGTCTAACCCATCTCTGTGATGTTCACACATATACCCCTCTGGAAAAGTCTAGGATTGGGGGAAGAGGGAGGGGTAAAATGTACCGTTATGAATTGTCGTGCACAGTCAGGCGCTTAGAAAATATTTATTATTGCCACTATTCATTACAGATGAAAAAAGTTTTGTACACAAAGTCATGGGGCAGCAGCAGGGCTGGGTCAGCAGCACCCCAGCAGCCATAATGAAGCTGGATCCCATTCCCAGCCCCTGTGCAGCAGGTTCTAGCCCTCAGGACCATTCAGACACCTTCACTGCCATCAGAAACTAGTATAGGAAATAATTGGGGGTGGGAGGAAAGCAGGAGTGAATTCAATAAGGGCTTAACAAGCAATCTAATGAAAGCACCAAACCTAAACAATGATTTTTTTCTCTGAGGTAAAAATACGCAGTTTCACAATCACCCCCAAACATGTAAAAGATAAAAACTTTCCCCAGGAAACGCAGAGCCAAACTTTGAGTTTTACACAAGCAACCGGGAGTCAGGCAGGAACTTGTTCAGGGGCCACAGGTTGCTCTCGCCCACGTTGGAGGTGCGCCTCTGGCATTGCTTGCAGCGCCGATACTTCTCACACTGGTCTAGGAGAAACAGCTTGTCTGAAGCCCTGAGGAGAGGAGAGCAAATGCCGATCAGCAGGTTCCTGGAGCTCCTGGAGGCCCAACTTGGAAGCTGGTATGGCAGGAGGTACACAAAAGAAAAGTGACACCTTGCGTTCTCTGCCTGTATGCTGCAGTTCACCCCATCCTGGCATCCCCTGCTTCCAGACTTCTGCTGGCTTGTTGTTCTCTACTAAATAAAAAGCCGCGACTTGTGCCTTCACAACAGTCTGACCCTACCCCTCCCCAGCCTCAACCACCCAAGCCCGCAGAGAACTTGCCGAAGGTCACACAGCCAGCAGACAGTGGCTCCAAAGCCTCTCTGTTGACTGCTTTCCCACGTGGATTACACCTCTACCTGTTGAGCTCCTGGGAGACAGTATTTGAGAGGCAGATCAACCATTAAGTTGCTGGTTATCAGCTAACAACAGCAGAGAGTTGAGAGGACTTACAATGAACTATCCCAGGAGGCCAGAAGCCTCTGGAGAGTTAAGGGCAGGAGAGGGAGTGGAGACAAAGAGGAAGACAAAAGCAACTAAAAGCAGAAATAAAGAGGCAGTAGTAACTGACTTTCCCCTTTGATAGTTTTTCTTCGTTACGCAAAACAGTCCCTCATGTGCTCCTCTACCCCATCAAAATTTCTCCATGGGTGGATTATTTTTTTTTTTTTTTTTTTTTTTGAGACTAGGTCTCCCTCTGTCACCAGCCTGGAGTGCGCGATCACAGCTCACTGCAGCCTCAACTTCCTGGGCTCCAGCGATCCTCCCACCTCAGCCTCCAGAGTAGCTGGAATGACAGGTGTGCACCACCACACCCAGCTAATTTTTGTATTTTTGGTAGAGATGGGGTTTCACCATGTTTGCTCAGGCTGGTCTCAAACTTCTGAACTCTAGCAATCCATCTGCCTCAGCCTGCTAAAGTGCTGGGATTACAGGCATGAGCCATGGCATCCAGCCAGAATTCCGTTTAAGAAGGATGATCAGCCGGGCACGGTGGCTTACGCCTGTAATCCCAGCACTTTGGGAGGCCGAGGCGGGTGGATTACGAGGTCAGGAGATCAAGACCATCCTGGCTAACATAGTGAAACCCTGTCTCTACTAAAAAACACAAAAAATTAGCCAGGCCTGGTGGCAGGCGCCTGTAGCCCCAGCTAGTCGGGATGCTGAGGCAGGAGAATGGCATGAACCCAGGAGACGGAGCTTGCAGTGAGCCGAGATTGCGCCACTGCACTCCAGCCTGTGCGACAGAGTGAGACTCCATCTCAAAAAAAAAAAAAGGATTATCAAGGGCAGTCTTAAAAGAAAAAAGAATAAACTACCTTGGAAGTGAGCAGGGGAAGACCTACCTGGCTTGGTAATGGAACAGAGTATCATGTGCTAACTACATACATATGGACTTTGGTTTTACTTTTGCTTTATTTTCTTTTTGTACCAACCAATTCCTTCTTGCTACTGCTGCGTGCTCAAGTCTCTGTCCACACTTGGCTAGGTCTTCAGAGAAGTCTGTTCCACGATATACCAGGAGTAGATTTGTTAGCCTGCCACTCAACATTATTTCCTGTGTCTCCTCAGTCCTTTATCACCATGTTGGCCAAGCACTCTTCCCAGACACAACTAAAATCTCCCTGGCATTAATCTCACTGACTTTTACCTGCCTTCCCAGATCACTGAGAAAATTGAAATCCCCAACTGCCCTTTCCTCTCCTTTTCTCTAAGCCAAATGACTCCACTTCTCCTTTGGAACCTATTTTCCACGTCATCACTCATACTTTCATTGTCACAAAATATGGGTTCTACTCATTAGAAAGACAGGTGAGAAATGCTTTACAAGAAAACCTAAAAGGAAAAGGAGAGTTACAGATCAAGATCCATTCTACAAATTTTATCCATGATTAAAAATTGATAATTGGCAATTTAAACTATTATTTTGGTATATTTGGGTTTTAGTTACTTGATTGTATAGACTTGATCTGTTTCATCACATTTTTAACATGCTATAAAATCATACCTTACATTCGTATTTTAATTTTTTTTCAAGATGTAATACAACAGTAGTGATGTGAATATTTAAGCTGAGGATCGGGCAGGCATATAATAATTTCAGAAAGATGCTCTTGGTTGGCTCCATAATAGGCATCTTACTTTTCCAATTGCCAATCTTACAACCCCTGACCCTGCTCTTAAATAACGATTCTCTAAGCCTTGAAAATGTTCAGATTGGAAACTCACTCCCCCTACTTCCAAATAGTTATTTCCAAAGAGAATCTTCACTCTCCACAAAAAGCAAATAAAGCCACCCTAAGCAGAGGCAAATATTAGAGCACGGTTAGTAAATACCTAGCATACAAGTCAGCATTCTCCAATCCCATGTCTGTAACAGACATTTCTAATCAATCACGGCAGTATTTCCCATGGAATACAGACTTGCTTTCTCCACAAGGTTCTCTAGGCAGCCACTGCTAATCAAGTGGAGTTCCACTTGAAACCTGTTGCTATCCCACAAGGAGCAGGAGAATTTTGGGTTTCCAATCAGGCATTACCGTTCAAAAGCCTTGTCCTCCAGGTCTCGCTGCTTCTTCATCGCAGCACTCCTTTCCCAGTCCTCCTGTAAGCATTGGTTGACTCTATTTACTCGCTCCAGCTCAGCGGTTCTGTCTGCCAAGTGCCTGGAGAGAAAAGAACAGCCTGGCTCCATAATACTTGGAAGAGCATGCACCAAATTTGGGAGCCCCATTCCTTTTATGTTAAACAAAAAAAACCTTCTGGTTTTGTTCACTACTCTGAAATATACTAAAAAGCATGAACACTGTAAAAGCATACTGAAATTCCTAGCTCTCGAATAATTTATGGGTCAAAGGTCTTTCATCTTCAATCCTGGTTTGATTTAATAGGATTGAAACCTTTTTCCAGTTAACAACTTCAACCTGTAAAACCATTAATTTCCTTTGAGGCTATTTTAACTTATCTGAAGAATCATCCCAAATGGATTGCCTATACTCTGTTTCTTTCCTTTTAGTCCAGCCTGTCAGCTGCCAGTACTCAGCCTACCAGTCACTGCAGACGTATTAAAAGGCATAATAGATAGGTATACAAATGAAAGTCCACAAAAAGAGAAAATAAACACAAGTGACTAAGCAAGGGAAAAGAAAATAGAGACAACATTAACATTGTGAAGAAGGCAAGAAAATAAAACAGGAATGTTTGGTGAAGGCCATGTCATCGAAGAAGTGACTGCAGTATAATCTCTGTCTTCAAAGGGAGATATTCCCAGTGTTGTGTTTCTATCACTGGTCTCCAAACACTCCATCACTACTGTTGTGAATCACCTTAAGCCTGGTTCTGATTATGTGTCTATTTCTTGCCAAACTGAAACCTTTGCTGTCAGTTCTCACTGCAATCTAGAAGGAGCTTCACAAAATGTAACTGTTGATGTAGCCTGCTCTGAAGGGCTTTGTGTTACAGGTAGCAATGACCACTGGGTGTCAGGATCCTCCAATAAAAATCAGTTAATGTCCTCTATACTGTCTCACTTTTTCCTTAAATGGCACACCTTTTCATCTAACAAGCATTGATTGAACAGCTATTGTATGGTTATTATAAAGACTAAATGATACACAGGAAGTGCCAGTGCCTATCATGTAACTGGAGCTCAATGACTGAAGAGTACCTATTACTTTTTTCATGTTATTTTTCTTTTCGTAGATTTTTTTGTGGTTTAAAAAAACACATAACAAAATTTACTATCTTAACCATTTCCAAGTGTACAGTTACTTAGTGTTAAATACATTCATGTTATGCACCCAATCTCCAGAACGCCTTCACGTTACAAAACTGAAACTACACCCATTAAACAACTCCCCATTTCTGCCTCCTCTAGCCCTTGGCAACCAACATTCTACTTTCTGTTTCTATGAATTTTACTTCTCTGGATAACTCATATAAGTGGAGTCATACAGTATTTTGTCTTTTTGTGACTTGTTTATTTCACTTAACATAATGACCTTGAGGTTCATCCACAGTGTAGCACGTGTTAGAACTTTCTTCCTTTTTAAAAGTGAATAACAATTCCATTGTACAGTGTATATATATACCCACACTACATTTTGTTTATCCATTCATCTGTCGGTGGACACCTGGGATGCTTCTACTTCTTGGCTGTTACAAAAAGTGCTGCTATGAACATGGCTGTGCAGATATCTTTTGAGATCAGCTTTCAATTTTTTTGAATACATATCCAGAAGGGGAATTACTGGATGATACAGTAGTTCTATTTTTAATTTTTTGAGGAACCACCATACTGTTTTCCATAGCAACTGTACCATTTTATGTTCGCACCAACAGTACACAAAGGTTTCTACTTCTCACTAACGCGTGTTTTTTTTTTCATAGTAGCTATCCTGATGGATGTGACATGGTATCTCACTGTGATTGTGGTTTGCACTTTCATAATAATTTGTGGTGTTAATCATTTTTTCATTTGCTTGTTGGCCATTATTATGTTATTTTTTTAAGGATAGGTTAAAATAATTTTAAATGCCCAGAAAGTAAGAAAACGAGGCAGAGATTGTGCAGGGGACAACTAGCATTCTCACAACATTGCTGAGAAGCAAGTTGCTATGCCTTCTTAGAAATGTAACTGTCAGTTTCTGGTAATATTTCAAATGTATCATACATTAGCCAGGAGTGGTGGCATGCACCTGTAGTCCCAGCTACTCATGAGGCTGAGGCATGAGAATCACTTGAACCCAGGAAGCAGAGGTTTCAGTGAGCCAAGATCGCACCACTGCACTCCAGCCTGGGCGACAGAGTGAGACTCTGTCTCAAAAAAAAAAAAAGGAAAATTAGATGTACCGTACACTGGATACAGCAGCCCCACTTTTGGGAATTTATCTGATAGAAACAAAAGAACCAGTATAAAAATATATATTAAAAATGTTTAATACAAAATATCTGGAAACAAACTGAATGTTCATCAATAATGCAAAAGTTGAATTATTATACATCTATATTATAGATAATATGCTGCTATTAAAGAAGAATGAATCTCATATATATGTACTGACTTGTATATGACATTGCTAGGTTAAAGAAAGATTAGTTTGCAGAGTAATATATAAGATCTCATAGACTATTTCATTTACAAAAGTAGAAGGAAAAATATATGTGCATATTGCTTAAATAGGAAAAATTGTTTAAATTTTTTTATAAATAAGGTTAATATGTAACCTACTTTTAAATTATTTTTTACAAAAAAAATTTTAAAAATTTTCCTATTTAAGCAATATGCACATATATATTGGCTACTTAGTAGGGGAGATTATTAACCTTTTTTTTTTTTTTTTTTTTTGAGGCAATCTCTGTCGCCCAGGCTGAAGTGCAGTGGCGCAATCTCAGCTCACCGCAACCTCTGCCTCCCAGGTTCAAGCATTCTTGTGCCTCAGCCACCCGAATAGCTGGGATTACAGGCGCACACCAACACGCCCAGCTAATTTTTGTATTTTTAGTAATGATGGGGTTTCACCATGTTGCCCAGGCTGGTCTGAAACTCCTGGGCTCAAGTGATCTGCCTGCCTCGGTCTCCCAAAGTGCTAGGATTACAGGCGTGAGCCACCGTGCCCGGCTAACCTTCAATTGACTTCTTTTAATGAGCATGAATTGTTACTTTTGAAAATAAGAGCAAAAAGAAAAAAAACAAGTATAAATAGCTTAGCAGTCCTGTCTGGATCACCCTGACTAAATTATCCCCTCTGAAAGAAAGTGGCCTTCTATGAGTCACAAGAGAATCTGAGATCACATGTTAAGATGAACCAGAGAAGGACCAGGGAGTTGGAAAAGATAAGGGAAGTGAGAGAATCTGCCATAACCAGTAAAGAATATGTAAATAGAAAACAAGGATCTGACCAATACAGAAACAGGGATGTGTTCAGAGCTTTACAGTTTCCGAAAATGCTCTCACATACATAATCTCATCTAATTCTCCCAGTAAGGTTAGGAGGGGCAGATGTGATTATCCTTCTTTCTCATATGAGGACAATAAGGCTCAGAGACCTTACATGTGATCTGGCCCAAGTCATACAACTTAAAAGTGACACTTTAACCCTCCAAGTTTAGGAAATAACTAGAGAAGCTAACAGATAGAAGCAGAAGAGGAAGTAGCAATAGTCTTAGCAACAAATACAGAGGGTCCCATATCTGGCTATGGAAAGCACACTTTGCTTCCCACTATGGGACAAGTGATGGTGGTTCTGCTGTTATAAAACAGAAGCTAAAGAGGAGCTGAATGCTTACCTAAGGGAATAAATTTTTTTAAACAGTGGGAAAGACATCTTCCTTTCAGGCATGTTTAGGCTTTACAAATATATCAGATAAAGGACTTATACACAGAATATATAAAGAACTTTCAAAACTCAACAATAAGAAAAGAGTTTATAAAATAAGCAAAAGATTTGGATTGATACATTATACCCTTAACCAAAGAAGATACACGGATGGCAAATAGGCACATGAAATGATGTTCAACATCACTAGTCATTAAAGAAATCCAAATTAAAGCATGAGACACCACTATGCACCTGTTAGAACAGCCAAAATTAAAAAGACTGATCAGGCTGGGTGCTGTGGCTCACACCTGTAATCCCAACACTTTGGGAAGCTGAGGCAGGAGGATTGCTTGAACCCTGAAGTTCAAGACCAGCCTGGGTAACATAGTGAGACCCTGTCTCCCCAAAAAGTTTAAAAATTAGCTGGGTGTGCTGGCACTTGCCTATAGTCCCAGATACTCCAGAGACTGAGGTGGGAGAACTGCTTGAGTCCAGGATGTTGAGGCTGCAGTGAGCCATGATCATGCCACTGCACTCCAGCCTGGGTGACAGAGCAAAACCCTGTCTCAATCAATAAAATAAAATAAAGACTGATTACACCAAGTTCTGGGAATGATGGGGAGGACTAGAACTCTCATATGCTATTGGTTGGGAATGTAAAGTAGTACAGCCACTTTGGAAAACACTAAAGTGTCAAGAGAGGTTTTTAAAAATTTATTTAATAACATTTTCTTCATATAATGAATTAGGATAAAACAAGATGAAGCATGTAATAAGTTTAAAACAATGCCTTGCACAAATAACTCCTCAGTGTGTTAGCTATTATTCTTACTTCTCCACTATTGTATGAGAAAGATGAAGGGCAGGGACAGGGTGGAAAAAGAGAGATAAAGGAAGCGGAATAAGTGAGGAGAAGTGGAGGGAGAAAGATCAGGGGTCTCCTTACTCTCTTTGTGTCCTCTGAAGCATTTGCAAATCCCGCCTCTGGTCCACTAGTTGATGCAGGATGGCTTTCCTCTTGTGGTTAGCAGCTGCCTCCAGCTGGTGTTTCATGTAATTTTGTTCTCGCTTTTGCTTTTCCACCATCAGTTCACCCTCATTCTTACCAAAGATGGGCTCGGAGGAGTCTGGCTCAAAGGGGGGCAGCCGGGAGGGTTTGTTCTTTATCTTAAACAGAGATACACATAATGCAGGTTATCATTCTACCAGGGAATAAGCTTTATGCACAACCCTGTAATGTGGTAAAATACCAGTATCTTACAGGAAGGAATGCGGGGCACAAAAACTACCAAATGCATAACACATAAAAATATTTGTAACAACTTACACATATTTTAGGATGTTATTGACGCATTGCATAATTTTAAAAACAATAATATTTGTCTGTCCCCTTACCTGTGCATCCAAAGCTCTCTTGTAACACTGTGTTTCTTCCATCTTATCTTTTAAAAATTTCGCTCTTTGCGCAGCAAGTCTGGCAGTTAAGAACAAGAGAAGATGGACCACAGTTTTGCAGTCTTTAGTAATATGGATTAACATCATCGAAACATGTTTAATAAGTATTAAATAGGAACAAGAGTCTGGTAAATAAAAATTGATGTTTTATTCTGGTAGCTTTCATTTTAAGAAAGAAAAGAGTAATTCAAATCCATAGGCGGCCAGGCACAGTGGCTCATGTGTGTAATCCCAGCACTTTGGGAAGCTGAAGTGGGCAGATCACTTGAGGTCAGGAGTCCGAGACCAACCTGGCCAACATGGTGAAACCCTATCTCTACTAAAAATACAAGAATTAGCCGGGGGTGGTGGTGGGTGCCTGTAATCCCAGCTACTCTGGAGGCTGAGGCAGGAGAATTGCATGAACCTGGGAGGTGGAGGTTGCAGTAAGCCAAAATCACACCACTGCACTCCAGCCTGGGCAACAGAGTGAGACTCCATCTAAAAAAAAAAAAAAAATTCCATACGCTAGTGAACAATGTGCTGAACACAGGACAAACAGGACAGGTATAGGCAGGTGACCGACCATATTGTCCAAATGCCTTACTACTAAAACAGCAGACACATCACCACCACTCCACCTCTTCCCACACCCACCAGTTCTTTTAAAAATCTACATAAGAAAGCAGGAAGTGACTATTCATTCTATAAACTGATTTATTTTGAAATCTCTTAAGTTACCTATCCTATTAAAAATTATGGTTCTATTATATGTAACTTCTAAAGAACCCATATATGATCTTTCAAGTGAGTATAATGGAACATATACATTTTATAGAAATAGATTTTTTTCATCACAGAAACTTGCTTCTTATTTGTTTTAGGAGTTTCTGTTCACACTATAATGGCCTCCATAGTTGCTCTCCCAATCTCAGCAGCAAAAATGTGGGCCCCCTTAGGCATATGTATGTAAGCAGAGGGAAAGCCGCTCTACATGGATTTTTAGTCTCTGGTTGCAGTCCTTCCTATGTTCCCTGTACATTCCTGCCCTCAGGTTCCATGGGACACCCCTACATAATTATAATAAAACCTCAGCTTTGCCGTGAGGTCATTTGAACATCTAATAGCTAAGAACAGCTGCTCAAGACAAGTCCCTTTCTTCATCTACTAGTATTGGCGATTGCAAAAACAATACAAGATGATGCTCTATATTATAGTAATTACAGATTGACCATCACTACTATAATGACAACTATGACAGCTTTTTCATTTTTGTAATAAAAAATTGTGGTACTGATACAGAAGGGAAGTGCCGGGAAGGGAAGAGCATGGTCCCTTTAAAAGATATGGAAGTGGGGAAAGGGCATGGTCCCTGGCTAGGGCTCCACCCTAGGAACATGGTCCCTGGCTAGGGTTCCATCTGTGCCCACAGACCTAGATGAGGACAGGCATTTTTTTTTCCTGCCTAAATGTTGCATTTCTCAAGACCACCCTGGCCTGCCACACCCCCATCCTGTACCTATAAAAATCCCCCGAGACCCTAGCAGGCAGGCACACAGCGGCTGGACGTCGAGAGAAACACATCAGCAGAGGAACACACAAGTGGCTGGATGCTGAGAGGATGTCCAGAGCACACCAGCAGGCCATCAACCAGCGGAATGACGTGGAGTTTGGCTGGGGTGGTTGGAGGGGAACCCGGACCGCATAGCAGCCTGACTCCAGGGGAAAACCATCTCCTTTCTGGCTCATCCATCTGTTGAAAGCTACTTCCACTCAATAAAACCTTGCACTCATTCTCCAAGCCCACATGTGATTCAATTCTTCTGGTACACCAAGGCAAGAACCCTCGGATACAGAAAACCCTCTCTCCTTGTGATAAGACGGGTCTATTGCGCTAACACAAGCCACCTACAGATGGCTAAACTAAAAGAGCACTCTGTAACGCATGCCCACTGGGGCTTCAGGAGCTGTAAACATTCACCCCTAGATACTGCCGTGTGGCCAGAGCCCCACAGCCTGCCCATCTGTATGCTCTCGTAGAGGTTTGAGCAGCAGGGCACTGAAGAAGCAAGCCACACCCCCACTGCATGCCCTACGAGGGGGACGAGGGAACTTTTCCCATTTCAGTACTGGCTGCTAACTGGGTTAGTTTGCTCAGTTGGTTACAGTGTGCTAATGAAACTACCAATGCTGATTCAATCCTACATGAAAAGTAACTTCACATGAAAATTCCAAATCCATTTGTCAGAGCGTGTGTAGCTGGACTCACTCCTCTGTGAGTTGCACTTGTTCCAGGCGGTCCATCAACTCTCTGTATTGTCTTTGCTTTATTTCGTTTTCCTGTCTGTTATCCATTTGTTTCAGGAGACTCCGGGAATATTCCTCTTGCTTAAGAGCATTAAGCGCAGGGCTGAGTGGCCGTTTGTCAAATAGGAAGGATTTCTAGAATGAAAGAGAAGCAATTCATTTATGCTAGAGTACCGAAAAACAAGGTTAATAATTCAGAAGACTAAAATAAATCAGAAAGTATTTCTTAATTTATAATATTTGCCCAGCCCTCAACACACAGACCAGCTGGTGTTGAGGTAACCCATAGAATCATATGAGTGTGTTCAAGGATGAAGCTGAGCTGAGCTGACTGTGTTACCAAAACACCAGGGGTTTGGTCTAGGTGCTCACAGCACAGAAAGCCAATCACTGAGACAATGATTATTGCCAAGGAAGAAGGCTTTAATTGGGTGCTGTAGCCAAGGAGATGAGAGATCAGTCTCAAATCCATCTCCTCGACCAACTAAAAGTAGGGGTTTATATAGCAGGGAAGAATTGAAACTATGTATGGGAAAACCAGAATTCGGGAGGGATAAGGAAGCAATCATGGTCAATGGAGGGGCCTGGCTCATTGTCTGAATGCAATCATCTGGTGAGTTTCAATTCTTTGACACTTTTTGGAAGGCCTAGTGGTTCTTTTCTGAGGAAGAAACTCAGATAAAACAATGTTAAGTTTCAAGCTTTAAGACCAAAAGGGTCAATTTCTATGTTTATTTAAAACAAAAACAAAAACAAAAAAAAACCTGTCTGCGGGACTATTGGGTCAGTTTCAACTGGAATCCCATTGCTGAGACAGAGATGAAAAAGGACTCCTGGAGTAGGTTGTGAGTTAGCATTTACAACATCCAGATGGAAGGAAGAAGGAATTCTGAGTGCATGCGAAATCATGCAAGGACAGAGAGGAGCTGAAAAGAGGGCAAACTGAATACCTACTGTGGGCCTGGCCATTCTAGACCCTGGTGATCCAACAGTGAGCAACAACAGAGATCTTCACACTCATCAAGCCTGCATGCTGATGCAGGAGACAGACAATGAGCAAGAAACGGTACATCAGGTCATTTAAGATAGTGCTAAGTGCTAGGAAGCCCTTATGATAGCAAGTGGCTGAGTGGGAAAAGAGCTAAACTGGTTGGTTATTAGGGAAGGCTTTTCCATGGAGAAAATGAATCACCTTCACTGTAAATATCAGGGAGACCCGTGTTCCATACAGAAGGAACATTAAGTGCAAAGACACTAGATGGAAACAAGCTAGGCATGTTCAATGAGCAGAAAAAAAGTCTCTGTGGCTGAGGCATAGTGACCAAGGGAAAGGAGAAGGCATAGTGACCAAGAGGAAGGCAGGAGTCAAAGCGTGTAGAATTTGATAGTTGAAGGTGAGAAGTCTAAATTTCATTTTAACTCAATGGGAGGCCAGTGGAGGTTTTAAATGGGAGAATAGTATGTTTTGGTTAACAATATTATAATATCACTTTGGCTGGTGTGTGGAGAATAAATTATAGGAGAGCAAGAATGCAAGCAGTGAATCTAAGGGAAGTATTGGAGAAGTTGAGCATAACAATGTGGCTTGGCAACACTTTCAATGTGGCAACATTAAAGATGAGACATTTGGACAGATATTGGATACATTTTGGAGGTAAAGGCAACTGGACTTGCAAATGATCAGAAGTCAGGAACAGAGAAAGGAATACTGTGATCATGACTAGATACAGGTTTGTGCAAAAATGGCTGGTTGGTGATGCCACTTACTAACATGAGAAGACAGAAAGGAACAGGTTAAGGAGGGAATCAAAAGTTCTGTTTAGGTCTTTTTAAATTTAAGATGTGTATAGATATATCAAAGAAGAGATACACAGCAGTAATAAATATAATCTGGAGCTTATATATAAAGAGAGAGAAAGATCATGCCTAAATTTCAGAAGCCCCATGCTCGCTCGCTCTCTCCTTCCTTCCCTGTTTCCCTGCCTGGAATGCTCTTCCTCCCTTGATTTCTTTACCTAACTCTTGTATGTCAGAAAGTCTTTCCAGATCTCTGGTCTAGGTTAATGAATCTCTTTTGCTCATATAGTGCCCTTTTTCAGAGATTTATCATCGCATTTATTATACCACACAGTTGTCTCTTTAAGTGTCTGTCTCTCCCACTAGAGACCTCTTCAGAAGAGGGAACCTTGTATTCCTAGACACCAGCACAGTGGCTGGCCTGGAGGAATTCAATAAATGTTTGATGATGAATAAATACATTATATTTTATTAGATTTATGTCCGGAGTGTCGACTACCTAGATGGTGGTATATAAAGAGGAAGATTCAGGCAGAAATAAAGGTAGGCACATGATGATTGAAAACATTAAAACAAGCAGTGAAGCAGTTGGCTCACCACCATCTGAATCTGAGTTTCTCAAACATTAATGCAAATACAAATCACCTGGGGATGTTATTCCACCACAGATGCCCATTCAGGGAGTCTGGGGTGGGGCCCTAGATTCAGCATTTCCAGCAAGCTCCCAGGCAATGCTGATACTGCTGGTTCTCTTAGGTCCTTGGGCTGGACTTTAGTAGTATACTGCTCCCTCCTCTCCACCCATCCCACGTCCTGGTTGAGAATTACCATAATTAACAAGACCTGCAGTGACTAGTAGGAACGGTACAGTGAATGTGAGTGGTGTGGCTATAGACACTGGACAACACCTGCCCTAGAAGAAAGCTTCAAACTGCACCACCCACTTTTCAACTCCGCTGCTTAAAAAAAATGGCACAACTGGCTGGGCATGGTGGCTCACACTTGTAATCCCAGCACCTTGGGAGGCCAAGACGGGCGGATCATGAGACCAGGAGTTCAAGACCAGCCTGGCCAACATGGCGAAACCCTGTCTCTACTAAAAATACAAAAATAGCGGGGCATGGTGGCGGGTGCCTGTAATCCCAGCTACTCAGGAGGCTGAGGCAGGAGAATGACTTGAACCCGGGAGGCAGAGTTGCAGTGAGCTGAGACCACACCATTGCACTGCAGCCTGGGTGACGGAGCAAGACTCCGTCTCAAAAAATAAAAATAAAAAATAAGGCACAACCTGCAACACAGGGAGTGGATCCAAAGGCTCACAGATGGGCCAGGTGTTAGCAACAGAAATTTTTAAAAGACTTACATAAAATTCCGGTTTCTCATTCTTGTGGTTTCTTATAGCTTCAGCAACTCCAAGATTATAGGCAGCATTTTTCTGATTCTGTTCTCTAGTAGCCAGACTTTTCATCTATTGTTAAAAAAAAAAAAAGTTTATTTTTAAATTTTAAATTACATATTGAAGTGGAGCCCCCAAAAATTTTAATTCTATTACATTAAAATAATCCAGCCATGGTAGAAACCTGCCTTTTGGAGGCAGTGGTACTTTCTGATATCTCTATAGATTTATAAAAGTAGATTGGGAAAGGTATTTTATTTCCTTTTCTTGGCCTTTAGGTACCACCACTAGAGGGATCTAAGGAATGGAAGAATTCATCACAAATGCAGGAAAGGGCAGGCAGCAGGGTCAATTATTAGACACCACATAAATCTGGATACAGCAAGTGTAAAAGTGCCATTCTGTCTTTGCTTGAAATAGGACATGAATCTGAAGGGTAAAAGCCTTCACCAGAGTTATATTTTATCAGAAATAAAGAAACATAAATCCAATAATTCCACCTTTAAAATTCAGACCTTAGGTTAAAGAAAATCAGTGATATGTGCAAACATTCGACTGCATGGAATTCATCCCAGTGTTGTTTATTATTAGTGAAAACTTCAACGCAAGTTTTAGTCTAACAGTAAATACGTGATTAGATATCCCACAGTACAGACATATGATGGAACATTTTTAAATTACATTATAGGCTGGGCTCAGTGGGTCATGCCTGTAATCCCAGCACTTTGGGAGGCAGAGGCGGGAGTTGGAGCCTCTGGATGCTTGAGCCCAGGAGTTGGAGACCACCCTGGGCAACATGGTGAAACCCCGTCTCTACAAAAAATACATAAATTAGCCAGGTGTAGTGACGTGTGCCTGTAGTCCCAGCTAATCTGGAGGCTGAGGTCGAAGGATCATCTGAGCCCAAGTAGGTCAAGGCTGCAGTGAGCAGAGGTTGTGCCACTGCATTCCAACCTGGGTGACAGAGTGAGACCCTGTGCCAATAAAAAATAATAATAAATTACATTATATAATCATGTTCTACTGCCCCATATTAAAGACTAATCGAGGTGTTGGACTACCTGGTGTCTGAAGAGAGCCTCCTGATCCTTCAACATCTGATACTGCTGTATGAGTCTCTCATCTTCTATCTCTCTCCTCCTTTCCTCACTGTAGTACAACGGGGAATTTCGTTGTGCTCGTTGCAAACATACATAGCACATTTCCTACAATCCCAAATTTCAGGACAAATAAATTTTTACATTTTACCTTTTTGCTTTCGCATTCCCTTCACAAGCTCTCCAAAGGCTAGGTATATCAAGAAACCTATTATTAATGGATATATTAGTGACAGCAAAATGAGATTTGCAGAGTGGACCCCAGAAATACTCTAAAGGATCTTCTGAACTCCCACTTCATCAGAAGTATTTATAGCAGCTGAAACTTAGACAGGGATTTCTCAACTCTTTTTTTGTTTACCAGTACATCTTGACTAGTAGATAGATTTATCACAGTCTAGTTTTGAGCCTGAGTACTTGAGTACTTGAGCCATACTCATATAATTAAGGAAGAGAGATTCCCAGAACTCTCTTTGAGAAACAAAAATCAGTATAAGATTCTGATGGGGCTTATTTGTTTGGAAACACTGTACCTGTCCTGCCTTATTATGATCCTGGCAAGCTGGAGATGTTTGGGGCTTCATCTCACTGTCGTGTTTCAAACAACTTGGAGATAATAAGCTATAAAAACAATGCAACATTAATTAATGTTTAATACAATCTGACCTCAAGGGCAATACTAATTTTAGAGGCAAGTATAAGATGAAGAAAAATATTTCAGTGGTTTACTTCAAAACAGCTATATGTATAGAGGTTAAGAATATGTACCACAGAATCTGAATTTGTGTCAGATAAAGGTGGGTTTGAATCCCAGCTTTCTTGCTTACAAGATGACTGACATCAGACCAGCTGTGTAATCTTGCAAAGTCCCAGTTACCAATCGTGTGAAATGGGGATGAAATGTATTCATTCCACAGAAATGTATTGAGTGCTTACCATGTACACTGTTCTAAGCACAGGAGAAGCAATGAAGAACAAAATACACACATACAAAAGTCCCTGCCCTCATGGAATTAACATTCTGATGGGGATAGACAGCCCAGTGACAAGATAAATAAGTGCACTCTATAGTATGTTCCATGATGATAAATGCCTTGCAATGCTGGAGGAATGGAGTGTTAAACTGTAAAGAGAATGGCCAGGGAAGTTCTTACCAAGGAAGTGACATAGGAGTAAATACCTGATGGAAGTAAGAGAACAACAGTGTAGATATCTGATGGAAAAGACATTCCAAGCAAACAAACCAGTGCAGTCCTTCAGGTGGAAGGTGCCTGTGGTCAGTGTGGTGGAGGGAGATGAATTAGGGGTGAGTATTAATATTAATACTAGTATTAATTCATTAGAAAATAGGACTGATAATATCACCTAAAAAGCAGCTCGAAGAATGAAAATATTTATTTTTTAATTTTATTTATGTTATTTTATTTTTTGAGACAGAGTCTCGCTCTGTCACCCAGGCTGGAGTGCAATGGCGCAATCTCAGCTCACTGCAACCTCTGCCTCCCAAGTTCAAGTGATTCTCCTGCCTCAGCCTCCTGAGTAGCTGGGATTACAGGTGCACACCACCACGCTGGGCTAATTTTTGTATTTTTAGTAGAGACGGGGTTTCACCATATTGGTCAGGCTGGTCTCGGCCTCCTGACCTAGTGGTCTGCCCACCTCGGCCTCCCAAAGTGCTGGGATTACAGGCATGAGCCACCGCGCCAGGCCAAGAATGAAAATATTTAAAAGTAGAGAAATAGAGAACAGATTCAGAAGCTCAAACATGCATTTAATAGAAGTGCTGAATTTTTAGAATAAAGGAAATGGCAAAGAACAATATTCTAGAAAATAACAGATAAGAATTTTCCAGAAAATCATGACCCCTAAGAATAGTCATGCAGAACATCAAGAAATAAGAAAGATTCTTAAAAGCTACAAGAAAGAATGACAACCAGATTGATTCGGACGTTGCATCAGGACAACTGTCAGGAGAAAATGGAGCAATATCATTAAAATGCTGAAGGAAAATAACTATGAACCAAGAATCAGCACTCAAGAGCGACAACACAGTAAGAATCATTTTAAGCAATACAAAGAATAAGTGTACTGAAAAGACAGGGAACCATTACAGGATATACTTTAGCAAGAAGAAAAATAAACCTAGGAGGAAGGACAGGGATATAAGAAACAGGCCAGGCGTGGTGGCCCACGCCTGTAATACCAGCACTTTGGGAGGCCGAGGCAGGTGGATAACTTGAGGTCAGGAGCTCGAGACCAGCCTGGCCAACATGGTGAAACCCTGTCTCTGCTAAAAATACAAAAATTAGCCAGGTATGATGGTGTGCGCCTGTAATCCCAACTACTCAGGAGGCTGAGGCAGGAGAATTGGTTGAGCGTGGGAGGCGGAGGTTGCCGTGAGCCAAGATCACACCACTGCGCTCCAGCCTGGGCAAAAAAAAAAAAAGGAAAAAGAAGAAATGATGGTGACCAAAGAAATTGGTAAAACATGTTGACAAATCCAAATTAATCATTGACCATAAAATAATACAAAATGTTTTAACACTTAAAACCAAATTGGGACAAAAGTTCTAGACAAAAAAAATACAGGTTTGGAAGGGGATACAGTTTGAAGGAAATTGGAAGCATACTGAAGAAACATGGTCAAAGGAAATTCAAAGCATACTAAAGAAATGAGATCAGTCCAACAGAAAAGGGGTAATAATGAAGTTAAATGCACAGTAAATAGAAAATACAAAATAAGACAGTAAAGATAGGTTCAAATATACCAATAATTACAACTGAAATTAAGGTCTAGATTGAGTTTTAAAACATCCAAATATAAGCTATTTAGTAGAGACACACATGAAATAATAAAACACACACAAAAATTCTTAAAATGGCATTAAAAGGCTATTCCAGGTAAATACTAATCAGATGTTGCACTGTTAAATTACATAGTACAGAAATGAAGGCAAAAGATTTTAGTAGAGATGAAGGAAAATATTTCATAATGATATAAGGAACTATCTACCAAAAAAAATCCTAGACGTGTAGAATTTAATATTGCTTAAGAAGCAAAAATTGATGTAATTACTGAAAAATATACCATCATGGTGAAAGATTTTTAATATCTCTCTCAAAGAAAAAAATAGTGAGGATTTAAAAGCTTTTAACAACTTATTTTAACAAGGTTTAGCTAATATCTAAATATCTAGAAATTTACATCTAAGGAATAGTAGTATACAGTGTCTTCAAGTATACATAAAACAATTACTGTAAAAGTACTCAAGCTAGAAAAGAAGGTTCAGCAAATTACAAAGTACCAAATAACTAACATTAAATGAACCACAGCATAAAATGAGAAAGCGCCCCACTATAAACCTGTATTCATTTGGAAAAAGTAATAAAATGTGTCTTCTGAATAACCAATGAATTAGGTATTGTATAAGTCTACACTCCCTTACTGCAATTCCAAAATGCAAATGCTCAACTCTGACCACACTGGTCATGTTTTCTAATTTCTTATACCTTGTTCATACTCTCCATTCTTTTAATTTATGTAAAGATTTTAAACAACTTATTCTATATTCTATATTTTATAATGTTCAGGATCCACAATCCTTGAGAGCTCAATTCTTCCATCTTTTGTTTCTGATGGCTCTCATTATGTGGCAGCTTATTTCCACGTGGTCTTTGTAATTTTGGATTCTGACTTCATTTTTAGCCCAACTCCATCTGTCAGAAGTCAGGAGCCTGAGATGAAAATCAGATCTTTTAGAGCAGGGGTTGCAAAACTTTTCATGAAAAGAGCCAGAGAGTGAATATTTTAGGCTTTGAGGGCCATACAGTCCCTGACACAACTAGCAGGTACAGATAATATGCAAATGGATGGGCATAGCAGTGTTTTGGTGAAACTGTTTATAAAAATATATGGTGGACTAGATTTGGCTCTCAGTAGAGGACCTTTTCAGATTATTTAGACCACCATATTGCTACAAGCAGAACACTTTATTTTTTAATAACTTCTCTTAGGCCTCAAAATCTGGGGTGGGGTGAATGCTGATTCCCTAAAGGTTTGATTTAAATAACCTGTCAGATGCAACTGACATGAAGAAGTAATAAGAAATATGTCTCAATCTGGTTTCTTATGATCCAAGAGGATTCATTTGTATTTTTTTAATCCTCTAACTCGGAGTGAAAATTTTACAGACTCACTAACCACTACATGCCCTTCAGCACCAGCCAAATTTGCACTTCCTATAGTAGTCCCTATTTTGAATAATGGTGCCATCTTCTCCCAGTTACCTAAGCCAAAATCTGGGGTCATCTTTGACATCTCCTTCTTAACCTCCCTTAACTAATCCCCAACAAAGCTAAAGCTTTCCATCTGATCTTTGTTTCATACCCTTATTACCTTTCCCCAAACGAGTCATACTCAACTGTTAAACAATGAAAGTCCTATCCTTCTTAGTTTAAACAAATGTTACTCAAACCCCAATAATATAAAACAGAAAAACAGCACACATCCTCCAGTGGAAGTGAGGAAATAGAGCCCAGAGTCCCACCCATATTACCTCACTCTCAGCCTTTGATATGCTCTTAAGGCCCTCTGAGGCCTTAGGGTCATTTGTTGGAAACAGATTGCCTAGACTACTGCCTTGATCTGCTAAATTGTGCTACACTTTTCCATTTTATTACACCTCTTCCTCTGCTGCTAATCTTATCCCTCTAAATCATTCTTTACTCTTCTAAAAGAATATTTTTTTCAAAATGAAAATGTAATCATGGACTGACATTCCCAAACATGGTGTTTGGGGACTTGGACAGGTTGGTAAATCAGAAAAGATATATTTTAAACTTCTGTGCACGAAATGGTGCAGAAACAAAATTAAAAAGAAAAAAAAGAATTGGGAAAATGTTTAAAACATACACATCAGAAAACTATTCATACTTATGATATATGAAGTTCTCTTTATAAGAAATACAACTTTTTTTTAAGAAAAAGTAAAGCTCCCAGTTAAAAAAGGACACAGGATTCAAGCAGGAAAATTGTAAAAGAACTACAGATGGCCAAGAAACAATATAAAAATAAATGCAGGCCAGGTGTGGTGGCTCATGCCTGTAATCCCAGCACTCTGAGAGACTGAAGTGGGAGGATTGCTTGAGGCCAGGAGTTCTAGACCAGCCTACACAACATACTAAGACCCCATCTCTACAAAAAAAAAAAAAAAAATCAAAAAATTAGCTGGTGTGGTGGTGCACACCTATAGTCCCAGCTACTTGGGGTCTGAGGCAGGAAAATCACTTGAGCCCAGCAGATTGAGGCTGCAGTGAGCCATGATCATGCCACTGTTCTTTAGCCTTGGTGACAGAGTGAGATGCTATCTCAAAAACAAAACAAAACAAAAAAACCCACTAGAAATCAAACAAACACAGGTTAAAAACAATAATGAAATACCATCATTTCACTTTGCTAAGGTATTAGCAAAGCTGTAGAAAATATAGCACTCTCTCATATTACTGTTGCTGAGAGGATAATTTGCTACAACCATGAAGAAGATAATTGGAAATGTGTATCAAAGGCATGAAAATGGACTCACCTCTTATCTCTGAAATTTAACTTTAAAGTTTTTATCCTATGGAATATCCAGTTGTATGCAAGGAATTATGTTTAATTATATTTTCACAACATTATTTATAGTACTTAAAAACTGGAAGCCATCTAAATATCCAATAGGAGATTGATTAAACAAAAGGTTTAATCTTTCATTAAGATGATGTGCAATTATTTGTTAAGGTTTTAGAATATTTAATGTCATGGGGAAATCACCACTTATTAAATGTAACAAAAATCCATATAATATCTCAATTTTATTTAAAAACTGTGTATATTCCAAGTGTAAGTATCTGTATATATTGTATATGCATTGAAATAAACGACATACACCATAAGGTTAATATAAAGTTTCCTCTATGTAGAGGGATTATGGGTGATTTTTTATAACTCTTGCTTTTTTGGTTTTCTCAAAATTTCTATGATAAATGTGTTGTTTTAGTAATCAGCACAAAAAACATTTTTTGGTTAACTTCTTTTTTTTTTTTTTTTTTTGAGACAGAGTCTTGCTCTGTCACCCAGGCTAGAGAGCAGTGGCACAATCTTGGCTCACTGCAACCTCCGCCTCCCGGGTTCATGCCATTCTCCTGCCTCAGCCTCCCATGTAGCTGGGATTACAGGCGCTCACCACCACACCCGGGTAATTTTTTTTTATTTTAGTAGAGACAGAGTTTCACCGTGTTAGCCAGGATAGTCTTGATTTCCTGACCTCGTGATCTGCCTGCCTCGGCCTCCCAAAGTGCTGGGATTACAGGCGTGAGCCACTGCGCCTGGCCTATTTTTTGGTTAATTTCTACAGGAAACAAACATTTTTGAGTCAACTTCTATAGGAAACCTTTACCAACCACTTCCAACAATTACTCTGACCTTTTGCAGCCTCTGTACTTTTGCTGTCTTCATCGCATGCATTTTTTTTTAATTTCAGTCTTCCTGCAAGACTGTAAGTTTTATAAAAGCAGGTTTATACATCTGTAACTCTGAATCTTCAGTGCCTAGAATAGTACCTGGCACATGGTGGTGCTCAATACTTGTTGTATTGAATTAAATTCCCAAGTACTATATATCTAATTCTCAATTATCTTTCATAACAGTGATATTATCCAAAACAAGCATTCCTAGAGTTTTTAACATGACTTTAGTAATCCACAAAGTACATAAATTGCACATATGATAGCTGATAAATTTTGACACATTAATAAATTAAAGGTTGGCAGCACAATGCAAAGTACATAGTTAGGTGCTCAGTAAACAATGAATGAGCATGGTTGAGTATGGTTGACTGATTTGAGGTCTTAAAAAGTATCCTACTCAGAGAGAAGGATAAAATATTTTAGAAATCTTTTGACATACCATCACAAGAAGAAAACGACCATGATAAATTGTAATACACTCATTCATTCAAGTAATGTTTATTGAGAACTACTGGAGTGCTGGCTATGTTTGGCAAAACTACTTTCCAATTTGATGTAAATATAACATTGTGTCACATCATAATATCCAAGCACTCGGAAAACGGAAAGTTTTGTAGATTTGGGAAGCCCAAATCTACAGAAAAAGTTGGATGATCCCAACTCTGTGCTATTTTGTTTCCGCCGGTGTCATAACATCTATTCCACTGAATCGTAATTTATCCCTCTGCATATGTCTGGCTTTCCCACTAGATGGTGAACCTTGGTCACCTTTATTATTCCCATCATGTTGCATATAGAAAGCTCTAAAGAACACTGGATAAATGAATTAATGAACAATTACAGTTCCCTGCATCAAGCAACGACTCAAAAATATATTTAGTAAAGTACAACAGAAAAAAAAAAAGTCAATGCATTACCTTTCAGGAGTCATAATCTTCCCACCACTCTCACTTCGTTCAAACTTTTCCAGCAAGCTGACATTTGTCACTTTGGCAGGGAACAAAGCTTGTCTATCTCGAAGTCTTTTGGGCGATGAGGTATCTGTAGAATAAAGAATGAATGAAAACGAGTCTCCTTTCAACTCTCAAACCACTAACTGTGTAGTTTTTACCAAGGGAAATTTTCATATAAGATACACTCTCTTATCTTTAAATAATCACCCCTTGTTCTATTGTGGTATAAAAAAATGTTTTTGCTGTATATTTGCAAAGAAAGCACTGTGCTAAGCTTTTAGAGGACAAAAAGAGGCAATAACATAAATGCAGGAAGTGGGCTGGATATAACATGACCAGGAGACATGTTAGTTTAGTTAACATTTCTCATGAAAAATGAACAGTGGTAGTTTTACAACTTTGATATCTGTAGATTTAGACATTTTGCCTGTAAAGATCTTTCGATAGATATAGTTGAAGAGAAAAATAAGATACAAACAAAAAAGTGAGAGCTCCCATTTGGAGGTCATCTTATGTGCTAACAGTGCTAAGTGCTTTATAATATACATTTAATAAATAACAACTTAGGACAGTGATGCAAAATGTATAAGTCACAAATAAATGTTGCAGTCTTTTTTTTTTTTTTTTTTTTTTTGAGATGGAGTCTTACCCTGTCGCCCCGGCTGGAGTGCAGTAACCCAATATCAGCTCATTGCAACTTCTGCCTCCCAGGTTCTAGCAATTCTCCCACCTCAGCCTCCCAAGTAGCTGGAATGACAGGTGCACGCCACTACTCCCAGCTAACTCTTTTTTTTTTTTTTTGTAGTAGTAGAGATGGGGTTTCACCATGTCGGCCAGGCTAGCTTCGAACTCCTGACCTCAGGTGATCCACCCACCTCAGCCTCCCAAAGTGCTGGGATTACAGGCATGAGCCACCATGCCCAGCCAAATGTAGTCTTTAAGGATCTGATATGTTCAGAGGAGAGAAGCCACTTCAGAATTCAGTGATAAGTTTTCATGGAGGAAGTGAGATGTGAAAAGGGTACTAAAAGGTGAGTAGGATGGAGATAGATTGAAAGAAAAGGAAGGACAATTCAGGCTGCAGGAAAAAAAAAATGAACAAAAGGATGAAGTTGGGGAAGGGCAGGCATGTTAGAAGAGCATGAATAGGCCGAGCACAGTGGCTCACGCCTGTAATCCCAACACTTTGGGAGGCCAAGGTGGGCAGATCGTTTGACCTCAGGAGTTCAAAACCAGCCTAGGCAACATGGCAAAACCCTGTTTCTACAAAAAGTACAAAAATTAGCCAGGCATGGTGGCGCACACCTGTGGTCCTAGCTACTCAGGAGGCTGAGGTGGGAGGATCACCTGAGCCCAGGAGGTTGAGGCTGCAGTGAGCCAAGACAGTGCACTCCACCCTGGGTGACAGAGCAAGACCCCACCTCAAAGAAAAAGAAGAACATGAATAGATAATTTTTCCCAAAAAAGGGGTCTATATAGGGCACAGTGGGAGATGAGACTAGAGAAATAAAAGCATATGAATATTAGGCTAAAAGTTGATATGCAATCCTGTAGGCCACACGTAGAAAACAGACATGCACAAGCCAATGTTCACCCATTGGTATGTTTTGTTTGGCCTAATTAGCATTTTTTGTTTCAATATCAACAAAAGTCGTCAACATTTAACAGCCAATAGATTTTACATTAAAGTCAGGATCTCTGCTTCTTTTGAAAAATCAGAAGATTGTGCTCACTTTAGTAGCACATATAGTAAAATTGGAAAAATTAGAAGATCTGATACCACTTGGGCCACATTTCCGCAAAGCAACAATCTGCTAGAGGAACAGTCCTCAAAGTGTGGCCAGGCAAGCCATACTTTTTGGGGTCCCTAGGACCCTTTCAAAATGTCTGTGGCTGCGTGTGGTGGCTCCCACCTGTAATTGTAGCACTCTGGGAGGCCAAGGCAGGCGGATCACCTGAAGACAGGAGTTTGAGACCAGCCTGGCCAATATGGTGAAACCCCATCTCTACTAAAAATACAAAAATTAGCTGGGCGTGGTGGTGCGCGCCTGTAGTCCCAGCTACTTCCGGGGAGGCTGATGCAGGAGAATAGCTTGGACGCAGGAGAATCACTTGAACCCAGGAGGCGGAGGTTGCAGTGAGCGCAGATTGTGCCACTGAACTCCAGCCTGAGTGACAGAGCGAGACTCCATCTCAAAAAGAAAATAAAAAGTCTTTGGTTAAAAAAAAAAAAAATCTTTGGAGTCCTAGGATTTTCTTCATTTGCTTCCACCAAAACAACCTATCACAACAGATTAGATGCAGACATAGGTATGAGAATCCAGCTTTCTTCTACAGACATCAAAGTGATAAAACTGCCACTCTTTGTTTTTCATAAGAAATGTTAACTAAGCTAACATGTCTCCAACCCACTTACATCCAGACCACTTCCTGCATTTGCGTTACCTGCCTGTAGTCCTCTGAGTTTTGGCCCCTTAGAGCAATGGGGAGCCAGCAAAGAGACGATGATCTAAGAGCCTGAGAGTCATAGGATCTAAGGCTCATAAAGTAAGTACGCTCATAATTAAGGTCAGATGCAGGATTCTAGGAATAGAACGTATTTGTTAGAAATAATATAGTGATTATTTGTGGCTGGGTGCGGTGGTTCATGCCTGTAATCCCAGCACTTTGGATGGCCTAGGTGGGCAGATCACTTCAGGTCAGGAGTTCGAGACCAGCCTGGCCCATCTATACAAAAGATAAAGAAATTAACCAGGCATGGTGGCACATGATGGTAATCTCAGCTGCTCGGGAGGCTGAGGCAGGAGAGTCGCTTGAACCTGGGAGGTGGAAGTTGCAGTGAGCTGAAATTATGCCACTGCACTACAGCCTGGGCAACAGCGAGACTCCATCTCAAAAAAAAAAAGTAATAATAATATAGTGATTATTTGTAAATTTAACTTTATTTACCTTGGGCTAAGCAATATGGCTGGGCTCATAGCAGTAAAGAGTGACAGATTGTACCCAGAAATCATTGGCCTACCTCTGGTGCCTTCTTCTTTGTCTGAGTGGTCTTTTAACTTGCACTTCCTTTCTCTATTGTCTCCACATTCTTCTACAAGGGTCTCCATAGGCAGTTTGTTTTCCATCTCCTTGAGCTCAATCCTAGGAATGAGCCAATATGTTTTTCCGCTGCACTGAACCTGAACAGGTAACTGTGTGAACTCTCAAGTTCTGGAAGCAACCGAGCCAGCTGGCTGATTCTGAAATAAGCCCACTTTCTTCAAGGGGTGAGTGCTCTGATGTGCTGAGTACATATCATAGATTAATTTTCTCCAAGGCTCTCTGGAAGCTGACCAAGGCCTTTCCCTCTATACCATAGTCTCAAAGCAGCTTGCATATGGAGAAATTGCCTTGAAGTCCTTTATTTAGGTTATTGGTTTTTGTTTCAATTTGAATTTTTATATCCTAGTTCTTTAACTAGATGCTATGGGGTGATACAGTGGAAAAAAGGTTGTTGGATAGCTTGAAGGCAAAGATTCATAGCCTGGTAGAGTATGCCCCAAAATAACCATTTGTCTTCTCCCTCCTTTGCCACTTCACTTCATCATTCTCTCCCCAGGCAAAAGTGAAGGACTTACAAAGCTACAATTTGCAGCAGGGAGGAAGGGGGATGTTCAGTTGGTGTGTGTAGTTGTAGGATTTCTTTGGCCTCAGGTATGGAGTACTAGGTTGGAGTAGGGGGTGGGGGTACCTTCAGTCAATTCAGGGGCCAAATGTCACATAAATAAAACACCAACAATTGTTTTGAGTATTTAAGTCCCCATGTCCATTTCTAGGCCCTTGACTTGATGGAGACTCCATCTCTGTTCTTTGACCCACTATAATTATTTCCCTCCTGGAGTGCCTAAGCCAAAATATGTCAAAGGGAACAGCCACGTTTGCCTTCCGAAACCATCAAAATAAAATTCTTTTCAATCCACTGATTTATTTTTAGTGAGTAAGGCAATATGGTGCAATGGAAAGAACACTGGACCAGGAGCCATGGTTTTATTTCTATAAGCTTGGCTGCTTATTAATTGCACGGCCATTTCGTGTGCAAGATGAGGCAGTTGGAAAACAACCTCTAAGGCTTACTCTGGACTTCACACTGAATCTTCTGAGGTATGTGTCATACAGCTCTTCCGGGAGGGGGTTGTTCCAAAGCAACAAACAAGAGAATGTCACACTCAAAACATCTCAGAAATTCTCATACTTTTATACTTTACTCATACTTCCTAAAGTAATAATGCTTTAGGAAGCTAGTTGTTATTCCCCAAACTTCCTCCACCTGAAATGCACAGTGGTTAATGGCACAGCAATTAAGATTATTAACATAATTAAGGGCACACAATGAATAAGTGATGGCCAAACTGGAAATAAAACTAAAGTCTCCTGACTCCTACTCCAGTGTTCTCAATAGTGCACCATGTTGCTTCATTCATGTAAAAGAAAAAAATTAAAATTAATTTTGTATCATGATAAAATGGAGAATTATAATACATAAGTCACATGGTTGTCGTGAAGATTAAATACAGTAATATGCAACCACCAGTAACAACCACTGTGCTCATGGAGTAAAGCTGTTTCCTTATTCTAACTTATCTGTTTAACCCGTTTAGTGGTAAAAATCCGAGCAGGGACAGGAAATGGGCTGAACTGAAGGAAGAAGCAGCAGCTAGGGCAGAAGAAGTGGTACAAAGTAATGGAAAGTTCAGCAGGTGAGAAGAGTTTTACTAATACTGCAGGGACTAAGGTTAATGGAAGGTAGTATCAGAATTTCCAGGAGCCAAGGGTAGTTTTAAAAAAGAGTAAATGGGCCATGCCTGGTGGCTCACGCCTGTAATTTCAGCACTTTGGGAGGCCGAGGCGGATGGATCACTTGAGACCAGGAGTTCGAGACCAGCCTGGCCTATATGGTGAAACCTCATCTCTACTAAAAGTACAAAAATTAGCCAGGCGTGGTGGCGTGCGCCTGTAATCTCAGCTACTCCAAAGGCTGAGGCAGGAGAGAATTGCTTGAACCCAGGAGACCGAGGTTGCAGTGAGCAGAAATCGTGCCACTGCACTCCAGCCTGGGTGACAGAGCAAGACTCTGTCTCGGTGAGGGGGGATAAAAAAGAATAAATGTCCATTGTTATTTAACTTAACTACAGAAAGTGTATGCAATAAACTCTTCTTTGTTGGTGCATTTAGAGAGGGAGAGACAGACAGAGAGAATACATTAAAAGGAACATGAGCTACAAAACATTGAGAAACACTGCCCAATGAGATCAGCAGATCAGCAAGGAGTGCTAGTGCCTAGAGGAACCCGTGAAGCAAAGCACTCACCTTGGAAACACAAGCACACTGCTGGGCCACTTCCTCAAGGCCTCTCTGCTAGATAACACCGAGTCCACAGTGCCAGGCCTCTAGAGGACAGCAACAGAGCAAGGTTACATCTAGGCTGAGGTCCAGGACTCAGACAAATTAAAAACTGCAGGCTGTCTCATAGGCAAGGCTACCACGATACTTTTCTTGTTGTTGTTTATGTTAAGTGCTTATAAGTCCAGAGCTTAAAAATCCAATGAGGAATGATCTCATTCATCAGAGCAATCACCCTGGGTAGCTGCACAGCAATTCTTTCGGTGTTGCCTTTTCTCAAACCATTTCCTTTTAGGGAATTGCCTTCAGAGTTGACAGATTCTTTTAGATGTCTTTAAGAAGATAGCAGACTTTGTAAAAATATCTGGAAAGTGAGCAAGCTGTCTAATTCCACTCTTGACCCAAATAACTAAAATTAGGCAATTAAGAGAAAAGCTTTCGAGTCAGGTGGGCTCATGTTCAAATCCCCACACTGCTAACAGGCATGTGGCCTTAAGCACTAGGCTTCTGGGGATAATAAAAGGATCTAATAGCACTTCCATGAGGTCCTCTGTGTAAGTAGCTAGCACATAGTAAATACTGAACAAATGACTATTTTAATTCTCATGTAACTGTAAACATAATAGTCACATTGTCACATTTTTACTGTAGAATAATATATAAAATTATCATTTTTGCATGAATGCTATCACTTACAAAAGCCTTTGAAGTGAATTCCCAAAAAGAAGTATAGAAAATATTTCTAATAAAAGCAGCATTACTGAAAGAAGCACACAGCTTTCCAAGGGGACTACTCTACAAGACAGTTTTAAGTTACGGGTCATTTGGGAATAAACTCTCACTCACACCACTTCACAGCAGTTTTCCAAAATATGTCTTACAGAGCTAATGAGATATTGGATTAACCTAGAATTCCATGATTAAATACATTCAGGCAGTTAAACTGACTGCTTTCCAGCCAGACTTCTCAGCTCCTTTAACTTGCTGATGTGCTCTGTCCCTCTGTCCATGAGGGTGATTGATTCGATCAGCAGTTTTCAGTCAGCTTTGACCTCCAAACCCTTTTCTCATAGAGTATTTTTCAGGACTAGTTCTTTTGGAAAACGTTCTGTAAAAGATGTGCTTTACAGTTCAGCAGGTCAAGGAAAATGCTGTCTTCTCTTTTAAACACATATTGAAGCTACAAAGTTCAGCAGAATCCCTGAGGGTTAGAGATGAGCTAGCCACTTTGGCCTTGCTGATGGACTTGCAAATCTTGCCTTGTGTTTTCATGGAAAAGCAAGGGTTTTTCCTGCATGTGTTTCCCACTTTCCACACACAGGGTTGGCAATCCTCTTAGCAATCCTGTATGAAACCAGATTGTGTAGAAAACACCAGGAGTTTCATTATGCACAATTTCATTTCCTAAATCCCCATCCCGAAGCTTCATAAAAGGAGAAATGGGTAGACTGAGATGATATTAATAGCCTTTTCATTAAAAAAATCAGAGTTTGGCTTTATGGGATATAGGATTATATAACATTCCATAATAATTCAATTCATTCATGTCTACTTTGTTAGTTTCCAGAGGAGTACCTGAGGCACACTAAGTATTCAGTAAGTCTGGTAGATTGACTATTTCATTTGTTTAAACTCTGCTGTATCCAACTTAGCATGAAGGTCACACCAGCTACTTAATGGTTGACAATAATGATGCCAATTAGGAAATTTCTTCTACAACATGGCAAATTAAAAGCTAAAGATTCAAAAACTCCATGACTCAAATTAGATTTTGTTATAGAACTTTCATTAAAATAAAATAGTAGAACCAACATTAAAAAATAAAATAGTAGAACCAGCAAAAACCAAGTGGTTAGGAAGTCTGGGCTTGAATTCCAGTTCTAGTTCACCTTGGGATTCCCACATAGCCTCTCTGAGCCCCTACTTTTCTCAATTGTAAAATTAGGATGATAATAATGCTGCTTGTTTACTATTTTGAGGCTCAAATGAAATAATACATGTGGAAGAAGTTTTTAAACCATACGCCAGGCATGGGGGCTCATGCCTATAATCTCAGCACTTTGGGAGGTCAAGGCAGGCAGATCACTTGAGACCAGGAGTTCGAGACCAGCCTGGCCAACATGGTGAAACTTTGTCTCTACTAAAAATACAAAAATTAGCTGGGCATGGTGGCGCGCACCTGTAATTCCAGGTACTTGAGAGGCTGAGGCAGGAGAATCACTCAAACCCGGCATGTGGAGGTTGCAGTGAGCCAACATCGTGCCACTGCACTCCAGCCTGGGTGACGGAGTGAGACTCTGTCTCAAAAAACAAACAAAAAACCTATAAGGTACTATAAAATGTTCAGAATTCTAAGAGTTTCCATTACTATTTATATCCCCCAATTGACTTTGACTCTTAATGTTCCTTTGCCTTCCTGATCTTTTTTGTCAAAGAGTTAATCAAGTATAAACAAGCACTTCCATGTACTTCAGGTAACTGTCACTCAAAATATGTCAACCTTCATTTTTCTTAATTACAACACACCTATAGATGAGTCAGAACCACAATTAGGAGAAGACTTAGGAGAAGGAAAATATTAATTTACATTTGCTAGGGCCTTTGCCAAAGCCCCACTTCCATCCATGGTACAAAGGAAGTCTTTATAAAACCTCATCTTCACTTTGCTGTCTCTGATCATGAGGACCCCAATTCCTTTGAATGTAAACTCCACATTTTGTTTCATGGAAATGGAACGCGATAAAAAAAGCAACGTCTCCTTCACACATCCTTCCACTACATCTCTGTTAAATGGACCCTCCAGGGATATCATGACAAAATTAAGTGGAACAATTGGGATATCACCTAAAGGAGAAAAGACAGTTGGGGTGGGAGAAAGAAAGTGGTGATTACCGTAAGGACATATCATACACACTCACAAATAATTATCTGATTCTCAATACCCTAAAATAGAATCTTCTGGATGAAGCTTTTAGTTGTACCCAATGTAATATTATTACTGCAGACAATTAAGTAGTTACTAACATATTAATCAGTACAATTTTCTCTAAAAGTATAAGGTTCAATGCTCAAAATAAGAACAATTAGCTTTCTAAATAACACTGTAGACAAGCTTTTGATTTTCTCTAGGAAACATATAATAACCAACTGATTCTCTTCCTCAGAGGGTTTCCTAAAGTTTTCATCCCCCTTATCTTTTAGGACATACTGCAGCAATATTTGCTGATATGGTTTGGATCTGTGTCCCCACCCAAATCTCATGTTGAATTGTATTCCCCAGTGTTGGAGGTGGGGCCTATTGGGAGGTGATTGGATCATGGGGGTGGATCCTTCATGTATGGTTTAACACCATCCCCCTGGGTGCTGTCCTCATGATAATGAGTGAGCTATCATGAAATCTGGCTGTTTAAAAGTGTGTAGCACCTCCCTCCATCCTCCCTCTTACTCCTGCTCCAGCCTTGTAAGACATGACTGCTTCCCCTGCACCTTCTGCCATGATTGTAAGTTTCCTGAGGCCTCCCCAGCCATACTTCTGTACAGCCTGTGGAACCATGGGTCAATTAAACCTCTTTTCTTTATAAATTACCCAGTCTCAGGTATTTCTTTATAGCAATGCAAGAATGAACTGATACATTTGCCTATCTCCTCCAGTTATCATGCCATTTTTACATGATTACAAATACCTACAAGTGTTAAATATTTTGAAAAGATACCCATCTTCACTAGAAGTTATCATTTAAATGAAATAGGGTCTTATACAAGGGTATCAGACTAAATGACTCACAGAAAGCTTTTCCTCTCTAATGAGCCCATATATGACACTACAAAGGAATACGATTATATCTAGCTTGAAAGAAGCACAGGGTCTATCCAACTAGAACAGATGTAGGAGCAATACAAGGTTCACGAGTCAGAAAAAGGGTAAATAGCAAAGAAGATCAAGATGACAAAGTCAGGAGAGACAACAACAAGGTCCACTGATAAAGAGGACATAGAGAAGATGAGAATATTCTAAACATTCACTCAGTAAGCATGAGTTATATCCTTTCAAATGTCCACCACTGCTAAAATGAAAATTAACAAGACCTGAGCTTCACTGCATCAGCCTGCTGTCTCCTGCACAATTTAACAATAATTCTAACCACCACCCTCCATTTTTAAAAAAATACACATTTCCTAAAAAGAAGGCTGTCTTGCCTGCCTCTGGATTTTCCCCTCCCATTTGCCCACTGCCTCTCTGCAATCTGTCTTTCAGATCACTTATCTGAGTTAGGACACTATCATCTCATAGATTGTCAAGTCAATGGATAGTTTGACTCCTTGGCCCCCTTTGCTGGCTTCCCTCCTCTTCTACTTCTTATAAGATACTGAGGTTTGTTTATTTGTTTTATAGGATTTTGTCCTTGTTTATGTCTTCTGCTGAGTATATATTCTCTCCTAGGTAAACATCCAAATCTTGATCTCTAGTCTCCACTCTTCTCTTAAGCTCTGGTATCACCTCTACCTAAATATCCCCACATGTATCTCAAATTCAGCATGTGCAAAAGCAAATTCACTATTTTAGCCACCACCGAAATCCACCTTTCCCCTTCATTCTCTATAAAGGTAATTGATAGCATGAGCATCCATCTGTTCTCCAACCAAGAAATCTGAGTCATACTAAACGCCTTCCTTCCTCTTCCTACCCACCACTCTCAGCTTAAGCCCTAACAATTCTACATCTGAAATGTCTCATGAGTAATATCTCATGAGTAGATACCCTCATTTCCCCTCCTGATCACTGTCTTCGTTCAGGCTTTTACTGCATTTTACCAAACTACTGTAACTGAAAGAGTATCTGTCTAAACTAATCCTATCTGTACAGATAATTCCCTGCTCAAAAACTTTCAATGGCTCCTCAGTGCCTACAGGATGAATTCTAAAGTCTGATCACACCATATAAGACCCCTCACAATTGGTCCTTACCTACCATTTTCATCTTATCTTCCTCTGCCTGCCTCCACAATCATATGCCTCAGCCATACGGAAGTACCCGTTACTTCCTTAACAGGCTTCATTCCATATTCTTGACTTGTTCATATTGTTCCTGAAATATCTTCCAACAGATTCTCTGATCACAGAGTCCTATCATCCTTTAAGACCTCTTCACATGTCATCTTCCTAAAGCAGAGTTAGGCATGCTGTCCTCTGGGCGTCATAGCATTTGATCCAGTTCTGATCAATTTGGCTTTCATAGCACTTAATCATGTTTCATCATATTTTTTTTCTTTTTTCCTTGAGATGGAGTCTCACTCTGTCACCAGGCTGGAGTGCAGTGGCGCAATCTCAGCCCATTGCAACCTCCGCCTCCGGGGTTCAAGCAATTCTCCTGCCTTAGCCTCCTGAGTAGCTGGGACTACAGGCATGCACCACCACGCCCAGCTAGTTTTTTGTATTTTTAGTAGAGATGGGGTTTCACCATGTTGGCCAGGATGGTCTCGATCTCTTGACCTTGTGATCCGCCTGCCTCAGCCTCCGAAAGTGCTGGGATTACAGGCATGAGCCATCGCACCTAACCCATTTCTTATATATTAATTATCTATGCTAGATTTAAAAGAACTATGTCTTACTAATATTTAAAAACCACTATAAAATGTTTGATTAGTTACTGATGTGGTCTGGATTTGTGTCCCTGCCCAAATCTCATGTCTAATTGGAGGAGGGGCCTGGTGGGAGGTGATTGGGTCATGGGAGTGAGTTTCCCCCTTGCTGTTCTCATAATAGTGAGTGAGTTCTCATGAGATCTCATGGTTTAAAAGTGTGTGGTGCCTCCCCATTTCATGCTTGCTCTCTCCTGCTCTGCCATGGTAAGATGTGCTTGCTTCCCCTTTGCCTTCTGCCATGATTGTAAGTTTCCTGAGGCCTCTTAGCCATGCTTCCTGTTAAGCCTGCAGAACTATGAGTCAATTAAGCCTCTTTTCTTCATAAATTACCCAGTCTTAGGTAGTTATTTATAACAGTGTGAGAACAGACTAATACAGTTACCTAGTTAATTAATGATGAAGAATCATAACCCCAAAGCTAAACTGTAGACAGAAATTTTTCTTTGGGGGTTTTAAATTTTTATTTATTTCCTTATTTATCTTATTATTATTATTATTATTTTGCAGCCTTCAACTCCTGGGCTGAAGTGATCCTCTTGCCTCAGCCTCCCAAGTAGTTGGGACTGGTGGTGTGAACCATCATGCCCGTCTAAGTTTTTTTAAATAATTTTTTGTAGAGGCAGGAGCTTGCTATGTTGCCAAGGCTGGTCTAGAACTTCTGGCCTCAAGTGATCCTCCCTCCTTAGCCTCCAAAATTCTGGGATTGCAAGCATGTGCCACCATTGCATGTGCCACCATGTCCGGCCTAGAATTATTCTTTTGAACTAATTCAGTCATATATGCCTAATTCTGAAATTGCCTCACCCAGTAAAAAATATAATTTTAGATCTAAACTACTTTTTTGGACTACAGTACAAGATCCAAGATAGAAAATGAGCTTTAATTTTAATGCACAGATGTTTTTGCAAAAATGTTAGCTTTATTTTCATTTTCTTTGATAGGTTTTTGATGAAATAGGATATATTTCTTCTGACATAAAACTCTAGGTATTTCTTTTTGTTCCCATGAAAGGGAGAAACAAAGAAAAGAAAAAAAAACCTCTAGGTAAAAATAGCTGAAAAGTTCATCAAGCCCACCATACTGAATATTTACCTAAGAAATTCTAAGTATGGTTTGTTGACATTTGTTTTTCTAATATATCATTCTTTTGAAAGTAGAAAGTTACTCAAGTGACTCTGAAAATTAACTTTCAGGAACATTATCTTAGAGGACAGTTTCAGCCTTTTCACCTGTTGCCATCGGAGATAGATTGTCTCCATTTATCCAGGAGTGAGTCTGATGCTGGGGGTGGGGACAATCAGGAAGGTCGAAAGGAACACAGCCAGGAATCAGGAAGTATGCACCCAAAGGCTGCTAAGTAACCAAGGGAGGTGTTACGAAGCCCACACACTAAAGCTGGATGGAAGCGGTCTGTGGCAAGGATTATGCCTATTTTGTTTACCACTGTATCTCAAGCACCTGGAACAAGGTCTGACACATAGTTGGCTCTCAATAAATATTTGAAGAAAGGAAGGAAGGAAGGAAGGAAGGAAGGAAGGAAGGAAGGAGGGAGGGAGGGAGGGAGGTTGGCTTTAGGGTATGCGAAAGGTATATAAGGTATGCATTAAGTCTTTATAGAATTATTCAGCTTCTAACTTTTAAATTTTAATGATTTGGATTATACATATGATAGAAAGACAGTTATCTTTTTGACAGCTGATACTGACTGTAGTTCTCCCAACCAGAGATCCTAATTAACTTTCTCTTCTTTATAACCACTTTTAATTTCTTAGGATCTGAAATAAAGGGCTTACAGCTCTGTGGTGTGGCTTTTACATAAATTTTCCTTTACATTACATCAGGTTTTTTCACTCCTTCCTCTTAGGTTACTGGGGTTTAAAATGGCCTTCAGGAAGACTCTATTATTTTTCCACTTTGGCCCCTCCCTCTGCCAAAAGCACCTTGTGAAAAGTGAGTTCCTCAAATCAGAAGGTAAGACAGCAGCACTGGCTACGCTTTGCCCTCTCATTTTTTATCCCCAGGACAGTAACCTTCTGGGAAAATCCTACATATCAGAATTATTTACCAGGAGTATATACTTTGTTTTGTTTGAGTCCATGGATCTGCACTAGCTTCTCCGCCATGATAAACACAGGCCTCTGGATTAAGATAAATTTGTTGTTTCCCACCTCAAGCTTTTGTCTTATGAAAGTGAAAGTTCCAAATGCTGGAATCTGAACCCCCTGAAAGGAAAAAAAAAAACAGAATTCACTGAAGGAGTGAAGAAAAAATAATCCTTAATATTATTATCTAAAAAACACAAAGAGAAGTAAGCTTAGGCCTTAAAAATTCAGTGATCTCTAGGACTCTTCAGAGCTATAGCATTTTATAATTCTAAGTTTTCAAATAAGCTTAGTACAAAATATAATACATTGGTCCATGATGATTTGCAGACATCAGATCGCTCATCTCTGTATCATCAAAAGGCTAAGAAATTGGTGTGAATGCCATAGCATCTTTTAATCTTTAACCCAGATTACTCCTGTCCTAAATTGTGTGACATTTTAAATTTTAATCATCTGCCATTAGAGGAATTTAAGAGGGCATGAGAATCTCTGCTTTCTCATTCCTACTTTTAGATTTTATGTCTGCCACAGCAGACGACCAGCATCCAAATCATATGCTGCAGTGTGGTGATCCTGGCTGATGAGTAGAAGCAAATGTTTTTGCCTCTCATACTGGGTTTCTGTCTCCCTGGAGATATCATTCATCAAGGACTACGAACTCAAATGCCTACAGGAGCCAAAAAAGAAAGCAAGAGAGTGAAAGTAGCCAGCCAGGGAATGTGATGGCTATGGACTGCACACCCCGTCTAAAGGGGAGAGCACATCTTGAGCTCCAAATGTGTCACCACGTAGCAATGGAAGACTAGTGCTGTTAGATCTGCTGATTTTTCAATGAAAGGGAGGGAAAAAATCCAGAACATTATATAATTTTTCCCAAGTTTAAGTGCTGATAACAAATTCAAATTCTCAAACAAAACAAAATAAATTTGAAGTATGAATTCTGCCCAAGAGCTCTCATAGTAGGACCTCTGAATGGGGTATAAAAGTTCCACAACTTCCCAGCTTCCCCCAAGCTCATCCCCAAATCTCCGTCCAGTTCTATGGCATCTAAACCCAAGACTTAACAGGAGGGAACAGTCCAGCCCTAGGCAAAGTTTCTCATTTTGGCAAGTCTTCTATTTCAATTAAAATCCATTCCCTGCAAGGAGGCAAGACAAGAAGCGTTATATCCTTCTATAGCTATGCCAGGAACTATCAGATCACAGACAAACAGAACTCATCTAGTTTCCTTACACACACCCAGGCTGATCAGCACTACACTCTGTAACACTAGAAGAGCAGAACTTACAAATTCATTACCTAAAAATAAAATTCATGTTTGTTAAATCTATTACCCACAAGTCCGAATATGAGCATCAAAAAACATAGGACTGAAAGTTAAACAGGATGGCTCTAAAGTCTACTGCCCTGCTCCCAGCAACATTATATAAGACTATGAAGGAAGGATCCTTTAGATGCCTACATTAAAATTAATAAATTAATTTATTAATAAATTAATAAATTAATAAATCTTACCTTGTGCAGGGTTAACTGCCGTCTCACAAATTCTGATACATTCCCCCAGATAATAGAGACTTCTGAAATTCAAAAGTAACCAGAAATTATTCAATTTATATGCGCACCCATGTGACAGTATCTTAGTGCTAATAAATAAAAATGTAAATATGAAATGTGGAAGCAAATGACATTAATTCCTGATTAATTTAGAATTAACAAAAAACAAGGCCATTCCCAAAAGTTAATTTTCTTGGTAACTAAGGCTTACTCCCTTAAGTTCAGAAGATGTGATTTAAAATAATAATAATAATAATACATTTTTAAAGAAAATATTTCTACAGCAAAGGGAACTCTGTCACACCCTTTTCTTTATTCTGTAAAGAGAGTTAATCAAGTATAACCCAACCTTTTCTTAATGACCCAGCAACCGTTTATCGGGTGTCTATTCTGTTGTGCCATCTGATTAATAAGAACGTTCATTCTCACACCATTCCATAACACAGGAATAAGGCAAAAGGCCACTAAGGCGTGAAAGGCTGTTGTGTGTACATTAACTTTTCCTACACTTCTATTTTTGCTAAATCCTCAAATCTGCATTTTATTCTCATTTTTCACTGCTAAGCTACCAGCTGTCACTTGCTCTACTAGTACTCTGTGGGCTCCTGGACCAGTCATAATTCATCGCTTCTTATCTACTGTGTTCTGGAAATAACAAATACTAATAGTATGTCTAAAATAACTTTTTTTTTTTGAGACAGGGTATCACTCTGTCACCCAGGCTGGAGTGCAGTGGCGTGATCTCGGCTCACTGCAACCTCCGCCTCCCGGGTTCAAACGAGTCTCCTGCCTCAGCCTCCCGAGTAGCTGAGATTACAGGCGCCAGCCACCATGCCTGGCTAATTGTACTTTTAGTAGAGACAGGGTTTCACCATGTTGGCCAGGCTGGTCTCCAACTCCTGACCTCAGGTGATCCACCCGCCTCGGCCTCCCAAAGTGCTGGGATTACAGGCATGAGCCACCATGCCCAGCCTAAAATAATAATTTTTTAAAAACACACATTTGAGTAGGACAAGGAGCTTTACTTTGAATTAATGCATACACTTGGCACTATCAATTTTGATTGACTGGAGGAAAGCCTTCCAAGTTTATCTTCTTGTTCTGAGCTGTGTTCCAAACAAGTGTGGTAGAAAAATAGGTAGTTGCCAATAATGAAAGTGTTAATGTATGATATGAACCTATACTGTAGTATGACTAATATTTCAAAGTCTAGAAAATTATATCTGTGTTAACATCGCCCTTCCAGACCTAACCATGTGTTTATCAAAGATACTTTCCAGTTAAGAACTCTTTGCAAATCAAGAGTGTTACGTTTTAATTCTCAAAATAAAAAATCAAGAACAGTGACATTAACAAACTTGCCATTTAGGGACATAGATGCAGCTGGTGACAAAAGCCCAATCCTTTTTCCACTTTGGAAACTGCTTGTTTTATTGGTTTATTGGTTTATCTTTTTTCTAACAATTTAAACCACTAGCTAAAGCACGGAGAGTGCAATCTTTTAATTCTGGTATATCAGTTATAAATATTTTTATTAATAGGCCATGAAAGGGGCAGGTTTGGTGGATGAGAAGTAGCAATGACTTTTATGACTATCTGGGAACAAGTTTGGTGATGGAAACTCACTCACCCATTAACAAAATTAGGGCTGCATGCTACAATGAGCACGAGGGCCAAGATTCTGCCCCTCGTTAATCACTTTCTATAACCAGGCATTTCCCCTACTCTGCCCACCTTACCTTGTTCCCCACTCCTCCCCACCCCCACAGCCCATAGAATTCTACTACAGGCTGCTAAGAACTAAGAACCAGTCCTAACTGTATACTGAATTAAAATTTTCTTCATGACCAAAAATTTCATTAATTCACGAATGCAAAATCTCAGTATCCAGATGTACATGGAGAACTTTCAAAGTTATTAAGTCAAAATTGTTAAATTTATGACTCTAAAAGTCTTTCACCTCTAAAAGCTCGTATTTTAGGAAAACAACTACACTGAAGACGAAATGATTTCATTAGAGCCAGGAGAAAGTGTATAGTTTGCAACCAAACCCCAGTGAAAAGACTCAGCTGAGTTTAATTGAAAATTTGAGGATTTTGTCTTTCTTCATTTGGATGATATAGTCAAGCCCACTGTACTGTTTTATTCCATAAAGCCTAACAGACAACATTACATAAGAGCAGAACTAATTATTCTAAACTAAAATTTGCTATTTCTCATTGAAGAGAAAGGAAACTATGCATATCGTTTGCCTTAGGAGGCTTTAGGCCCCTGCAATCCAATCGGAATAGATTTGGAAAGCTTACAGACTGTAATTTCTAAATTTGACATTTTCTGACATCCCAAAGAGTCAGAGAGGATATCATTAAATCTCAAAATGAAAAATATCAAGTCTAAAGAGCAAATTGAAGGATATACTACTTTCATATTTTAAGGGAAGCCAGGGTTCTTACTTATTTCAATCAAACACTGAAATGCCAAGAATCACTCTTATAAAGAACTAATCCCTAGACATATACTCTATATTCAGTTCAACCTTCATTTGGCTTCAAATTCTTAACATTCCATGCGCTCAAAACCATATGTTTAAACACTGTGCCAAGTAACAGGATACTGTATCTTATATATGATCATTATAAAAAAATCCTACATGCCTGTTCTGTAAATTATACAATACTATATGCTTGAAAAAGTCATTAATGTCAAAAAACAGATATGTTTCCTGATGTTATAAAACGTATCTTCTAAAATTAAAATACTGATATATGGAATAGTATAGCAGAATAGTAAAGGATGATTTGAACAAAGAAACATATTCCCAGAGCATAATGCAATGGAAAGAGCAGTGTGCTACATGGAAGACCCACAGCCTTCCTGCTTCCATGGACTCAAGTTTTACCCAGTTCACATCTGTAAAATGATGACAGGGCCTTCTAAGAACTATAATTACATAATATTAAACTTTGCTAAAACATACAGAAGCAGCAGGAATATACAATGATGAATATATACACTGATGAAAGTTAATTTATGTGTTTTGCTCAGTTTGAAGTTTATCTTCATCCTTGTTGCAATAGGTAATTTGTGAAAGTTAATAAATAGTAGTTTGACTTTGACTTCAGCTCTTGCTGAAGTCACCAATGGTCTCTTTGTCAATACATTCAATAAACGTATTTAATTCTGAGCCCTCAGCCATGTCTGACACTATTGATCACTCCCTCCCCGTTTAAGCATCTCTCCTTTTGGCTTTTATACTACTACTCTCATTTGGGTTTTCTCCTAACTGGCCATTTCTTCAGTCTCCCTTGCAGGCTTATCCTCCTCCACCCAACCATTAAATGGTAGGGTTTTTCAAGGTACAGTCCTAGGTTGCTTCTCTTTTCACTCTATACTCTCCACTTCAGCAGTCACACCCACACTCAGGATGATTCCCAAATGTTTATTTACAGACCCAGACTCCTTGCCACCCGCTCTTTGAGATTCTGGACCCGTTTATCCAACTGCCTGCTTATATATCACACAAAGGCCCTTCAACTTGCCCAAAACCACAATCTTTCTTCCCTTAAATCTTGTCTTTTATCCAGGATTTCAGTCTCAGTGAATGGCACCACTATCTATTCAGTTATATGAGCCAGGAACTCAGAAGTCATCCTTGAGACTTCTCTTATCCCTCAACCCTAACATCCAGTCCATCACCATAATCTGTAGATTTTACCTCCAAGTTGCCCCTCATTCATTGCATTCCTCTGCATTTCTACTATTACCAGTTTTAGACCAAGCTACCATTTGTTCTCACCAAGACTATTGCTATAGGTATTCTTGACCCTCCTATTCATTCCCCACATGGCAACCAGAGTAATCTTTTCCAAATATAAACTGATCATATAATTCAACTTCTCCTTGACCTCCAGCTCAAAACACTTAATGGCTTCCCATCAGGCTTAACATAAAGGTCAACATCCTTAATATGACTTACAAGGCCCTGTATTACTTGACCCCTTCCTTTCTCTCTAGCCTACTTTAGAATACACTGCCTCCCCACATCTACAGAGCAGCCAGTCAACTGTCTTTCAGTTGCTCCATCACATCATACTCTCACCATAAGTTTTCGCCCCTGTCATTCCCTTTGCCAAAATCATTTTCAACTCACTTCCACTCTCTACCTCTCTGATCCATTTCATCTACTTAATTCCAACTCATTCTTCACAACTCAGCTCAAATTATCCCTTCTTTAGCCATTCTTGGCACACACCCCCATCCTTACTCTCTATTAAATGTTCTCATTTGACTTCCATTTCTTGGTGCTGTATGTAAGGAAGTCACCACTCCATCCTAACAACTAAAAAGTTGACCAGACTGAAAAATCAACAACTCTTCTTGGGTCCATAAGATGAGGGAGGACACAGGACAAACTGCTGCCCCTAAAATTGGAGAGACAGAAAGGCAAATACCAGGAGGAATGGCTTCCTGAAACAGACTCACATGCAGAAACAGCATCAAGAACCAATGCTGGGTAAGAAAACTCAAAGTGTAATTGACAAATTTCTGGAGGCTCAGTGTGGACAACACCAAGAGTTAAAACCTCCAGGGGAACCCAGTCATGGAGGGAGGGTCCCCACATATTTTAAGGTTTACTTCCCAGAGCTCAACCAGATTCCCACAGCCAAATATCCAGGTAAATATAAGAGAAAAATCTCCTTGTGCTTCAGGTGGGAGGAAGAAAAAAATACCATTTTTAAATATGTCAGAGTACTCTGTTGTCCTTAATGACCTGCCCTCAGAAGAAACTAGTTCACCAGAGCCTAACCTGCTGGGATATTATCAGAGCCTAACTGACCTGAGAGAAGGGAAATGACCAACTCCAGTCCACTTTAGCCATTCTGTCCCACCTAAGGAGAAAGGAAAAATCTGAGAAACATTTGTAAAGTTCATAGTCCAGAGGCACAGGCTCACTAAAAGACTGAGACCTGATCATAGGACTATAGAATGCTTTCCCACCCCCCACACTCTACCCCTACATTACTAAAGGCCTATTTATAGCAGTTACTTTTACCCAGTACATCACTTCCAGCTATGAAGAAAAAATTACAAGGCATACTCAAAGGCAAAACATACAATATGAAGAGACAGAGCAACCATCAGAGCCAGACATGGCAGGGATGTTGGAACTATCACACTGGCAATTTAAAACAACTATGGCTAATATGCTAAGGGCTCTAACGGATATAGTAGACAGCATGCAAGAACAGATGGGCTACATAAGCAGAGAGATTGAAATCCTAAGAAAGAACCAAAAATAAATGCTAGCAACTAAAAACACTGTAACAGAAATGAAGAATGCCTTTGATAGGCTTACTAGTGGACTGGACATGACTTAGTAAAAAATCTCTGAGCTTGAAGATGTGACAAGGAAACTTCAAAAGGAAAGTGAACAAAGACTGGAAAAAAAAAAAACCCAGAATATCCAAGGATTGTGAGGCAACTACAGAAGGTGTGTACCCATAATGGGAATACCAGGAGAAGAGGGAGAAATATGAGAGGAAATGCTTGAAACAATTACTCAGAATTTCCCTCTAATGTCAGACGTGAAACCACAGATCCAGGAAGCTCAAATAACACCAAGCTGGATAAATACCCAAAAAAAGATACCTAGGAATATCATTTTCAAAGTACAGAAAATCAGAGCTAAAAACAAATCCTGAAAGAAGCCGGGCAGAGAGAGGGAAAGGAACACCTCATCTATAGAGAAACAAAGATGAGAATTATATTGAACTACTTCTCAGAAACCAAGCAAAAAGAGAGTACCGTAAGACATTTCAAGTGTTGAGAAAAAGAAAACACCAACCTAAAATTCTGCATCCTGTAAAATTATTTTTCAAAAGCAAAGGAGAAATTATTTTTCAGACAAACAAAAATTAAGGGAATTAATTGCCAGTAAACCTGCTTTTCAAGAAATGTTAAAAAATGTTCCTCAGAAAAAAGGAAAATGATGTACGTCAGAAACTTGGATCTGCATTTAAAAAAAAAAAAGGAAGACCATTGAAGAAGGAATAAGTGAAGGTAAAATAAAAACTTTTTTTTTCTTTGAGACAGGGTCTCATTTTGTTGCCCAGCCTGGAGTGCAACGGTGCAGTCTTGGCTCACTGCAACCTCCACCTGCTAGGCTCTCAAGCAGTCCTCCCACTTCAGCCTCCTGAGTAGCTGGGACTACAGTCGTGTGCCACCATGTCCATCTAATTTTTTTGGTTTTAATTTTTTGTACAGACAAGGTCTCACTATATTGCCCATGCTGATCCTGGACTCCTGGACTCCAGCGATTCTCCCACCTTGGCATCCTAAAGTGCTGGGATTACAAGCATGAGCCACTGCATCTGGCCTATTTTTATTATTCTTAGCTGACCTAGCAGATAGCAGTTTGTCTAGTAATAGCAATAATGTATTCAATTATGTATGGTTATGCATATATCATATATATTTATGTTTATATATAAGTGAAATGAAATGAATGACAGCAATGATACAAGGGATGGGAGGAAGGAATTAAGATTTTGTTATTATAAAACAATCACACTACCTGTGAAGTGGTACAGTGTTATTTGGAAGTGGACTTGAATTGACTGTAAATATATATTGTAATCTAAGGCAACTACTAAAATTTTTTTTGAAAGTATAACTGGGCCTGGCACGGTGGCTCACACCTGTAATCCCAGCACTTTGGGAGGCTGGGGTGGGCGGATCACAAGGTCAGGAGATCAAGACCATCCTGGCTAACACGGTGAAACCCCATCTCTACTAAAAATACAAAAAATTAGCCAGGCATGGTGGCGGGTGCCTGTGGTCCCAGCTACTGGGGAGGCTGAGGCAGGAGAATGGCATGAACCCAGGAGGCGGAGCTTGCAGTGAGCCAAGATCACACCACTGCACTCCAGCCTGGGTGACACAGCAAGACTGTGTCTCAAAAAAAAAAAAAAAAAAAGTATAACTGATATGCTGAAAAAGGAGAAAATGGAATCGTAAAATGCTCAGTGGAAAATAAAGATGGGTACAAAAAACAAGGGCAAAAAGTAGAAAACAATAACAAATACAGTAGGTATTAATCTAGCTATATCAGTAATCACTTTGAACATAGGCTAAATGTACCAATTAAAAGACAAAGATTGCTGGAGTGGACCAAAAAACAAAACCCAACTATATGTTGTCTAAAAGAAACCCAATCTAAATCTAAAAACATATAGATTAAAAGTAGATGGATGGAGGAAAATACAGCATGATAATACTAATCAAAAGAAAGCAGGGGTAGCTATATTAATTTTAGAACAGACTTCAAATCAAGGAGAGTTGTCAGAAATAAAGAGCATTACATAATAATAGAGGGGTCAATTTTTCAAGAAGACCTAAGAATTTTTAATATGTATGCACCTAAAAATAGTATGTCAAATGACATTAAGCAAAAACTAATAGAACTGCAAGAAGAGATAAATGAATCTATTATCATACTTGAAGACTTCAGTACTCACCTATCAGAAATGAACAGATCCAGCTGGCAGAAAATTAGTAAAGGCATAGTTGAACTCAACAGCACCATCAATCAAATGGATATAGTTGATATCTACAGACTAGTTCATCCAACAGCAGTAGAATGCACATTCTTCTCAAGCTCACATGGAACATTCACCAAGACAGACCATGTTCTGGGCCATAAAACACACCTTAACAAATAGAAAAGGATAGAAATCATACAATGCCTGCTGTCAGATTACAATGGGATTAAAGTAGAAATGAATAAGAGAAAGATAAGTGGAAAACCCCAAAATACATGGGGACTAAATAATATGCATCTAGATAACACATGGGACAAGTCAGAGGACTGTCACTACCCAACTTCAAGATTTACAATAAAGCTGAGTCATCAAGACAGTGTGTATTGACAAAAGAACAGACAAATAGATTAAAAGGACACAAAAGAGAGCCCAGGAATAGACCCATATAAATACAGTCAACTTATCTTTGACAAAGAGGCAAAGGCAATACAATGGAGCAGATAGTCTTCTAAACAAACATTGCTAGAACAACTGGACATCCACATGCAAAAAAAAAAAGAACCTAGGCACAGACCTTACACCTTTCACAAAAATTAACTTAAAATGGATCATAGACCTAAATATGAAGTGCAAAACCACAGAACTCCTAGAAGATAACATAGGACAAAACTTAGATGATCTTGGGTATAGCAATGACTTTTTAGATAAAACACCAAAGGCATAATCCAAGCAAGAAATAATAAGATGGACTTCATTAAAATTTAAAACTTCTGCTCTGTGAAAAACAATGTCAAGAGAATGAGAAGACAAGCCACAGACTGGGAAAAAATATTTGCAAAAGACACTGTCATGCAAAATATACAAATAACTCTTAAAAACACTAAGAAAAGAAAAACTCAATTTAAAAATGAGCCAAAGCCCTTTATATATATCTCATCAAAAAATGACAAGCATATTAAAAGGTGCTCCCCATTATTTATCATCAGGAAAATGCAAAATAAAACAATGAGATACCAATACACCATCTATTAGAATGACCAAAATCTAAAATACTGACAACAACAAATGCTGACAATAACATGGAGCGACAAGAATTCTCATTCATCGCTCTTGGGAATGCAACATGGTACAGCCCCTTTGGAAGACAGTCTGGCAGTTTCTCACAAAACTAAACATCCTCTTACCATACAATCTAGCGATTATGTCCCTGGGTATTTACCCAAGTGAATTGAAAACTTATATCCAGTTTTTTAAAACCTGCACACAGATATTTAAAACAGCTTTATTCATAATTGCCAAAACTTGGAAGCAACCAAGACATCTTTCAGTGGGTGGATAGATTAAAAAAAAAACCTGTGGTACATCTAGATAATGGAATATTATTCAGAACTAAAAAGAAATGAGCTATCAAGCCACAAAAAGACATGGAGGAATATTAAATGCCTATTGCTAAGTGAAAGAAGCCAATCTGAAAAGGCTTAAACTATATGATTCCAACTATATTACATTCTGGAACTGGCAAAACTATGAAGACCGTGGAAAGATCAGTGGTTTCCAGATTTTGGGATTAGGGGTAGGGGTGAATAGGCAGAACAAAGGGGAGTGAAATACTCTATATGACTATAATGATAGATACATGTCATTTTACATTTGTCCAAACTCATAAAATGTACAACACCAAGAAAGAACTCTAATGTAAACTATGAACCTTGGGTGATTTTGATGTGTCAATGTAGGTTCAATTGTAACACATGTACCACTCTGGTGAGGGATGTTGACAATGGGAGAGTGTATCCAAGTGTAGGATTAGACAGTATGTGGGACATCTCTGTCTGATATGGTTAGGCTTTGTTTCCCCACCCAAATCTCATCTTGAATTGTAATCCCTAGGTGTTGAGGGAGAGGCCTGGTGGGAGGGGATTGGATCCTGGGAGCAGTTTCCCCCATGCTGTTCTCATGATGGTGAGGGATTTCTCACAAGATCTGAGAGTTTTATAAATGGCAGTTTCCCCTGGTCCCCCGGGCTTCTCTCTCTCTCTCTCTCCTGCCGTCATGTAAGACATGCCTGCTTCCCCTTCTGCCATGATTTTAAGTTTCCTGAGGGTTCCCCCAGCCATGAAGAACTGTGAGTCAATTAAACCTCTTTTCTTTATAATGACCCAGTCTGGGATAGTATCTTCATAGCAGTGTACGAATAAACTAATATATTGTCCCTCCTTCTTAATTTACTGTGAATCTACAACTACCCTAAAAAATCATCTTTTAAAAAAGTTCTTACTGTACCTAATACTGGTACAGTATTAGGTATCATTTACCTAAATTGTAAATTTGCATTGATTTGTGTGATTATTTGATTAATGTGCATCTTCCCCACTAAACAGTAAATTCCAAGATGTTTGTTCACCGTAAGTTAACTAGTGCTCAGCATATAGCAGGGTTTCAGAATTCCTTGAATGACTATACATAAATTTACAAATATAGCAAATGTTTTTAAATTCATTAAACCATTATCTTCAATGCATCTTTCAGGATGATTTGAGAGGAAAAGATAGGAGTGATGCAGGGGAAGAGAAAGAAGCAGCCATTCCTATTTGTTTTCTGCGGTCATTTGGTTAAAGCCTAAGCAACATCTCTAAGTTACAGTGGTTTGATAATAATAAGAGTTTGCATTCCTGCAGCACCTCTCTTCTCCTGTGGTTTGCAGACAGATCTCAGCCTCACTTTGGGGTGACTCTTCTACAAACGATGCTAAAAAGAGATCTTGTCTTGCTACTAACCAAGCCTAATGAGTTTTCTCTGAGAAGGTGCCAGGTCCCCTTCCAAAGTACTTACCCTGTAGCTTTTTATGATCATCTCATTTTCTTAATACAACGGCATGATGTCAAAGGCAACAAAAGCAACCGTCTTTGCATGAACTCTCAAAAGGAGCCATTTAGGGTCCCTGCATCTCTTTTCTCTAGGTAGGCAAAAGGGTTGTGATCCATCCCAGCGGGTGGTGTGGGAGGGGTTGTTTTTACCTAACCTTTATTGAGCACTTACTTTGTGCTGTCTATGCATCCCCTGGTTTAATCAAAACCAGAAAAGGGTCTCTGGGCGTCCAACGTGGGCAGGATGTGATTACCAGCTGGTTGTCAAGGCAACTTAGCCACTGCAGGCCAGGCCTGAGCCAGGGAATAGGGAAGTGGGTCCCCCCCCCCGCCTCCCCTGCAAGCAGATGAAGATTCAATCCCCAGGGCCACCCCTGCTACCCAACACGCTTACCCTCCTGGCTCAGCGAGGGCAGAGTGGGCAGCACCTGCCTGCCCAGGTCCTGCAGGGCACGGGCGATCGTATCCAACATCTCCAATTTCCAGGTGACTCCGTACTGAATCTTCGATGGGTCTCTTCTTTCTTATATGGAATGTGCACAAAAATAATTTTCCCACCCTCCAGCCCCTTCTCCACGGAGCTTTGGATGGGCCTTAAAAATAAGAGTGACGAAAATCTTGAACTTTTTGACTCTTTTTCTTCTTTCTTAAATAAACTTAAACATTGTTTCTCGCCGTCCCTCCCCACTGCTGTGGCTCTCGGGCAGCTCCCACAGCAAGAGCCGCAGGAACTGCTGTCCGGCACCGAGTGAGAGTGTGCAGACCCGCGCCCTCCTGACCAACGAGAGACCCAATGAGGGGTGAGCTGCAGCCTCGAGGAAGGGAGGGGCACCAGGAAGAATAGGCCCGGCAGGGGGAAGGGCGCGTTGCTGGGACGCGAGAAAGGCTCGCTCGGTTGCTAAGGCGTCAAGGCTGGGATTCGACCTCACCCCCTTAGATGGGCGGCTTCCAGGTTGCCCAGGTGATTCAGAAGCTCGAGGCAGCGAAGTTGGAAGTAACTTAAATATAAGTAAATAATGGGTTTTTACTTCTCTGACCCCGGGCAGCGAAGAAACGTGGTTAGAGTGGTAGTTTTTGTACCTTGGACAAACCTAGGAATGCCTTTTGCCCAGAGAGATGGATATTTGAGTCTCCAGATCTGTTTGAGAGTTTGAGTTTGAGCTGGAATTTGTTTCTTGGTTTGCTTTTCCCTGGGCTCTCTTCCTAGGAATTGGAGAGCTGGAGAAGTGGGGAGGAGGGAATTGACTTTTTTTAAACTACAGTCATTTCCCCCTTTTCTCTACATGTCACCAATCTCATCCTGAAGAATTGCGTGCATGCTCTCCCCTCTGCTGGTAATTATCACAAGCTGAACATACCTATGCAAAACCCATCCAGGTCAAAAAATAGAATGCTAGCACATTGCACAGATGAGCACCTCATTACCCCTCCAGTCATTAGCCAACACATACTGCAGATTCATTTTGCCTGTTGAATCTTTGGAATCATATAGTATGTATTCTTTTCTGTCTGGCTCTATTCAAATTCACATTATGTTTATGAGGTTCATCCATAGTTTCTATGGTAATAATTTCTTCATTTACACTGTGGCGTATTATTCCTTTTTATGAGTATGGCACAATTTATGCATTCCACTGTTGAAGGGCATTTGCGTTGTTTCCCTTTGAGGCTACTGGGAATAAGCCTGCTGCAAACAGTCTCACAGAACACTTTTGACAGATACATGTACTCATTTCTGATGTGTATATAACTAGGAGTAGATTCATGGGTCATGAGAAATGCATATGATCAATTTTAATAGATAATGCCAGCTAATTTTTAGTGGCAATATCAGCATTATTGTTCCACATTAAGATAATGGAATTATAAAAATAATTGTTTTACAATACATTAGATTTTGAATTAAATATAGTGATACTTTTAATCTCTAGAAAAGCTGTCTTCAGTTCCAGAAGATGGGGGTGGATGCTAATTATTAGTGAATTGTAGATGGCTAAAGGAAGCTGTAAAAAGAATAAGGACAAAGACTTTTCTTCCCAGGTTTTATTTTCCTTTTGTCAAAGGTCTCTTGACAAAAGAGGCTGTGTAGATACACGTAACCCTGTGTTGACTAGAAACTTTTAATGAGCTATAAATATTATATATCCTGAAAATACATACTTTTCAGTTGCTATTAAAACTCAGGCAAACTATGTACTTCCACTGCTACAAATTTGGATATATTTGGATATAAAATTGGATGTATTAGCATGATACATACAAAGATATATGTATATGCAACATTGTTTATAATGTTAATTCTTAGAATTAGCCTAAGATGACCATCATAGGAAACTGGTTAAATTGTGAATACATACATTGGAATACATTTCAAGAGTTTACTTAAAAGGAAACTGCACATTTACGTGCTGATGTTGAAAAAGTTTCAAAATATAGTAAGTAAAAACCAGTAGCAGCATAGTATTTTATATAATGTAATCCTGTTTCCTTCAAATATAAGTATATAAGTATGCATACGTATTCATATATATTTTTGTAAACATATGGGATATTTGAGGAAAGATACATACACAAAAATATTAACAGTGGAATTTTGGATCAGGCAAAATTTTGTATGGTGGAGGAGGCATTCCAAGAACTTTCATATTCACTTTTCTCCTTTATTTACTGTTTAACAAGAGCATGAATTACTTTATAATATTTAAGATAATTTATCAAAGAGAGGAAGAGAGAGAGGTACAGGTAGAGTGTAGGGATTTATGCAAACACTGAAGGAAACAAACAGGGCCAAAATGTTCCCAAGTATTTCAATGTACATTTACTTTTCTGCAAGCTCCAACTTGCCTTGCAAAACCCACATTGAATGGGCAGTCATTTTTACCCAAGCCCCAAGGCACACACAATATTAAGTGGCTTATATTAAAGGCAACTTGGAAAAAAAACTATTGAAAAAGAAAACATAAATCTCATTATACAACACCAGAATAGAAATTTGCAATAAATAATTTAACCACATCTATTGAGTACCTAATTTGTGCCAAGCACTTTGCTAGTTGCTAAAAGGAATACAGACACTTAACCAGAAAACCCCTACAGATAAGAAGTTCACAATTCATTTTTCACCATTTTAACAAATATTTATTGCAGGAGGTTCTAAAATCAGGATTGGGTTTCAAAGTTAAAGTGTAAATTGAAAATTGGATGTGGGAAAACTACTCCAGGAATCCCTTCTTAGGAAGGGACCATATCAGAGACCCACATATGCCATCTCTCAGTTTATAGACCCAATGCAGTCTTTCTCTCCTCACACTGGAGCAGATCACTTTCTTCAGGAGAGATGTAATGAAACAGTTGGCTAGAGTTTAGGAAAGCAGTCTTATTCTAAAAATTCAACCAAATAGAATTGTATGTACTCAACACTGTGCCATGCTTACACTATGATACACACTCATGAACTGAGACAGATTGAAAATATAGCAGATGTATATCTTCTGTCCCTTGCTTACTCAAGGATTTATGCAGAAACAGACTTGCGGTAGCTTCATAGAGTGTGAACTTAGCCAAGATAGAACTACATTTTCCAGAATTCCCTTTCCTATATGATTCTAGGTTAGGGTTAGTCAAAAGAGAATGCGTGTGAGATTTGGAAAGCAGAAGTAAAGCAGCAGCCATGTGATCTGAAGCCCTAAAGGTCATCGTAGGGCCAGGCACTGACCTGCTGGCTCACCGTGTAGGCATGGGCCAGCAGCCTGGCCTGCAGCTCTGCAGCTCCTGCCAGATCTCCTCATTCTGCTTCTCTCAATCTTAGACCAGGTACATGTGCAGCAGTGTTGCCAAAGGCACTACCTAATCCTATAAGTCCCTCACATCACTGAGGTTGGACACAAGGAAATACAGATGCAGGTTGCAATTTGTCCTCACAGGATCTAGTTTGCCTGTGTGTAACCGCCCAATGGGTTCTTCTTGCCTACTGCCCAAATGAAGTTGATTTATCAAGATGGGGGAATTGCAATAGAGAAAGAGTTTAATACAGGCAGAGCTGGCTAAATGGAAGACTGGAGTCTTATTATTACTCAGATCAGCCTCCTTGAAAATTCAGAGGCTAGGGTTTTTTAGTTTGGTGGAAAAGGAGCTAGGGAATGGGGAATGCCGATTGGTTGGGTCAAGTGATGAAATCATAGGAAGTTGAAGCTGTCGTTTTGTGCTGAGTCAGTTCCTGGTGGAGGCCACAAGACCAGATGAGCCAGTTTTTCTGTCTGGAATGTGCCAGCTAATCCATCAGAATGCTGGGTCAGAAAAATTGGCTCAAACACCAATCTTAGGTTTTACAATAGTAATGTTATCTATAGGGGCAATTGGGGAAGTTAGCAATCTTGTGGCCTCTGGCTGCATGACTCCTAGGCCATGGTTTCTGAGCTTGTGGCTAATTTGTTGGTTTTACAAAGACCAATCTTGTCCCCATGCAAGGAGGGAGTTTGTTTCAGGGAGGGGCTGTTATCATCTTCGTTTCAAAGTTAAACTATAAATTCCTCCCAAAGTTAGTTCAGCCTATGCCCGGGAACGAACAAGGGCAGCTTGGAGGTTAGAAGCAAGATGGAGTTCATTAGGACAGATTTCTTTTACTGCCATAATTTTCCTATGTCAGATTTTTCTCAGTGTCATAATTTTTGCAAAGGCGGTTTCACTTGTAGGTTCCAGATTGTTCTCACCAGTTCCAATCTTTCCTTATTCTTCCCCATTTCATGACCATCTTTTCTTCCTATTAGCCTTGCCGTCTTTAGGCCCTACACCAGACACAGAGGCCAACACCAGACTGAGATGACTTAACCAGCTCTTACAACTATGTAAGGGCTAGTGCTCATAATAAATTTTATATTTTCTATCACTCTTACAGGTTCTGCTTCTCTGATTGAACCTGAATGATACAGAACTGGTAGATAAAACTAAAGTATTTCAATTTAAAGTATTCTCTTTAAGTTTTACTTAGACTTGAATTCACATAAATTATGTATTTGTGCACTGCAACTGTATTGTAAAGATTTATCTTAGTCTGTTTTGTGTTGTTGTAAAGGACTACCGGAGAGACTGAGTATTATAAAGAAAACATATTTATTTGGTTCACAGTTAAGAATGGCTGGAAGGTTCAAGATTGGGTATCTGCATCTGGTGGGGGCCTCAGGCTGCTTCCATTCATGGCAAAAGGCCAAGGCAAAGGGGAGCCAGCTGTGCAGAGATCACTTGGTGACAGAGGAAACAAAAGACGGGTAAGGGAGATGCCAGGCTCTTTTTAACAGCCAGCTCTGAGGAATTAATAGAGTGAGCACTCACTCCCTACCGAGGGAGGTCATATATCTATTCATGGGTTTCGCCCCCATGACCAAAACACCTCCCATTAAGCCTCATCTCCAATATTGGGCCAGGATCAAATTTCAGCATGAGGTTTGGAGGGGACATCAAACCGTAGCATATGTTAAATGTCATGTTTGAGGCATGAAGACAGTGTAATGGGAATTCAAGGGGAGGAAGATTATATCTCTGTTAGGCCATTCTTGCATGGCTATAAAGAAATACCTGAGACTGTGTAATTTATTTTAAAAAGAGGTTTAATTGGCTCATGTTTCTGCAGGCTGTACAAGCATGGTGCTGGCATCTGCCCAGCTTCTGGGGACGCCTCAGGGAGCTTTTACTCATAGTGGAAGGCAAAGCAAGAGTAGGCTTATCACATGGCGAAAGCAGGAGCAAGAGAGAGAGTGGGTGGGGGAAGGTGCCACACACTTAAACAACCAGATTTCGCAAGAACTCATTCACTACCATGAGGATGGCACCAAGCTATGACGGATCCACCCCCATGATCCAAATGCTGTCTGCCAGGCCCCACCTTCAACACGGGGATTACAATTCAATGTGAGATTTGGCAGGGACAGATATTAAAACTATATCCGCTTCTAACTGGGATGATTGGCCTGAATGCTAAACAAAGAAGCTTGAATTGTATTTGGAAGGTGTGGATAGTTCCTGAAGGCCTTGAATAAGAGAATGACCTAATCACCACTATATTCTTCTGTATTACATTAAAAAGAAGTTTGAATTTCATTACATGTTATAAGTAATCCATATGTCAGATAACAACTAATCAGAGAAATTTCTCAGAGAGATAGGGAAAAGCTACCAAATAACTAAAAGGATAACCACAGGAAGGCTGGCTACAGAATGATTAATGTGGTTGAGTGACAGCCATTTAGAAGCTTTTGACAGATGAAACTGCAAAGATGCATTCATTTTCTTACAATACAAATGAAAAAAAGTAAATTAACTAAGGTGATAAATGAGATTACCTTGACATTAAGCTGTGGAATGATCTCCCAAAGAAAAAATATAGAAAACTCATCAAGTCAGACTATTTGAAAATAGACCATTTCAAGTAGGAGTTAACACACTATCGTTATTCTACCTGGACTCTTTGCAGAATAAAAGTCATACAATAGGGCTTTCTTATGTTTAATAGATGTTGTCTCAATAAATAATAAATATGATAATAATACCCATGTATATAACATTATCTATTTATGATTAGAAGAGAAAGTTAATATTTAAGCTGTACTCATCTGACCTACACCTCTTATAAGCATTTTGCACCTTTTTTCCATTTCACTTAAGCTAAAGTGAGGAATTTGGCATTTGGAAATCTGAGCTCAAGTCTAGTATTAACATAAATAGGCTTGTGTTTATAACTGAATAAAATCTTAATATTTCTGAGCCTGTTGTTAAAATAGTAATAATGACTGTAAATGTTAACAGAGTATATCCCAGTAAACTTAAAGAAATAATGATAAAAGTAAAAATAGGAAAAAAAGCTCTTTGGCTTCCAAAAATTCTAAACCTGCAGATTCTTGCCCCATTTTACCATAAGATTATACCACTTTACATAGGCAAAACCAAATGTATATTCTATAAACAAAAGAATACCTCGACTATTTTTTAAAATGGAGACTACTGATAAATAAATTTTGAAAAATTGTAAAATAAGTGACTTTAGGCAATGTATGGTAAGTTGGTCAGCCAATTCACTTCACACAATATACAAAAATTAACTTAAAATAGTTCATAGACCTAAATCTAAAAGTAAAAGACATAAAAGTTCTAGAATAAAACATAAGAGAAAAATCTTGTGATCTTGAGGTTAAGCAAATATTTAAGATAAAAAGCATTAATCCTAAAAGTTAAAAACTTGATAAGTTGGACTTTATCAAAATTTAAAACTTTTGCTCTTTAAAGGCATCATTAAGAAATGAAAAGTCACAGAATAGTAGAAAATATTCACACTACAAATACCTGACAACTGGTATGTAAAATGTATTTTTAAAATCTCCCAAAGCTCAATAAAAAGAAGATAATTCAATTTCTTTAATGGACAAAATATTTGAACATACATTTTACAAAAGCAGATGTATAAATGGTCAGTAAGGAGATGGAAAGGTTTGCAACATGGTTAGTCATTAGGAAAACACATATTAAAACTACAATGAGACAACACTACATTAGGATGGCTACAATTAAAAAGACTGATAATACCAAATGTTAGTGAAGATGTGGAACAATTGGAGCTTATACTCTCAAGGTGTGAATGTAAAGTAGTTCAAAAAACTGGCATTTTCTTATAAAGTTAAACATACACCTACCATATGACCAGCCATCCTAGCTCTAAGCATTCAACCTATAGAAATAAAAAATATGTGTTCACACAAAGTGTTAAATGCAAATATTCATAGCAGCCTTATTCACAGTAGCCAAAAATGTAAAACAGCCCATGTGTCCATCAAATGGAAAATGGATAAACAAGTCGTAGTATATCCATACAAAGTAACACTACTTAGTAATAAAAAGGAATGAACTACTGACATAGGTAATAACATGGATGAACCTCAGAATCATCATGCTGGCTGATAAAAACAAGACACAAAGAATACATACTGTGTGGTTTCATTTATATAAATTGTAGAAAATGCAAACTAATTTATAGTGAGTCCAGCAAATCAGTGATTGCTGGGGCCAGGATCAGAAGGAGAAATGAACTGCAAAGGGGGCATGGGAAATATTTTGGGGTGTAATGGATATATTCTGTATCTTGAATGTGGTAGTGATTTCACAGGAGTCTACAGCTGTCAAAATTCATCAAAGTGTGCACTCTAAATGGGTGCAGCTTATTGTATGTATCCTGATGAGGATTTTTTTTTAAGAAGAAACCCAGAATTCTAGGAAAGCAAACTTAAAAGCTTAATAAATGCAAACTTAAATAAAATTTAGTTAATTCATAAGTTGACTAAAAAGTAAAGAACTTACTTGAGGATTTTAACAGTAGACAGAAAACAACATATGTCAAGAAGAATGAACTTAGTGAAATTATCCAAATTGAACCTCAAAAAGGAAGAAGGTAAAAAGAACCTCACACAGTAAGAAATGTGAAATATATGAAGTTCCAGGAAGAGAAGACAGAATAAGAAAGAAGTAATCATTTGAGAAAAATGGCTGATAATTTTCCAAATTGATGAAAAGTATTAACAAAATCTTCAAGAAGCTTAGCAAGTCCCAAATAGGATAAATACAATGGAAATGACACATAGGTACATAAAAGTCAAACTTATTAAACCAAATATTTAAAAAAATAACCTTAAAAGCAACTAGAGAAAGAAGACAATCACAAGAAATGCCACTGACATCATAATTAAAACATCAAAGTGCAAGACTGTATGTAATGATAACTTTAAAGTACTGAAAGAAAAAACTGTCAAACTTGTACTTTATACTCAGGAAAAAATATTTTTCCAAGTCAAGAACAAAGTTTTAAAAATTTATCAGGCAAATAAAATCTAAGAAAAAAGCCGAGGATGTTCTCCAGATTGAAGGAAAATGATCCCAGATAGAATATGAAAGTGGAAAAAAGAATGAACAGCTCTAGGGAAGTTAAATTAATAGATAAAAATAAAACAAAATTGGCTATTGAAAGCAATAATAATAACTATATCATCCAAAGTTTTAACATGTAGAAATAAAATATATAACAAGAAAATCAGAATAAGGCATCAGGCAACAAAGGAATCGCTGAGAGATGGGAAATACATGAGGTAAATCCTACAATTGCCCCAGCTTACTGCCTGGAGAAAATTTTCAGGCTGCAATGCAGGGATGGGTGAAAAGCACAAACCCACAGAGAGAGAGAAAGAGAGAGAGAGAAAGTTCCAGAGATCTTCAGAGGGTCCCCTAAAGTATTCAGTTGAGTACTGATTTGTACATGCATGTGAGAAAGCTACCCATGGCCAGAGAAAAGAACTATCCAAAAGAATCAGAGGGAACAGTGTCCATAGATCACAGAGACCCAGGAAAAGTACCTTTTCCCAACAGCCAAAGTAGAAAACCTCATAATTCAGGGGGTGTTAGGTAGGAGTACAAATAGTCTTGGCTCAGTAGTGGGGAAAATTAACCTTAGACTAAATACTGCTTCATTTCTTCCCAATAAAGCTAGAAGGAAGACCTAAAACTTCCTCTTAGCCAACCTGTTTTAAAGTAACTTAACTGCATCCCAAAAGCAAGTTCAGTAATATTTACAGGAATACAAAAGTATCAAGAACCAAACAAGGTAAAATTCATAATGTCTGATCCAACAGAAAATTACCAGGCATGCAAAGAAGCAAGAAAGTATGATCCATAATGAGGAAAAAAAATCATTCAATTTAAAAGTGACCCAGAAATGACACAAATAATAGAATTAGTAGACAAGAACATTAAAACAGTTATTAGTAGTTAATATGTTTGAGAAGCAAAAATAAAAGATTAAACATGTTAAGTAGCAACATTGGAGATATTAAAAACAAAGAACTTCCAGAGATTAAAACTACAATGCTTGAGATGAAAAAAATACATTGGATGGGATTAGTGTCAGAAGAAAGGTTGGTGAACTTAAAGACATAGTAAAAAAAATCCATAATGAACTACAGAGAGAAAAACTACTGAAAAAAAAAGAACAGAATATCAGTTACCTGTGGGACAACTATAAGAAGACAAATACAGGCCAGGCACAGTGGCTCACGCCTGCAATCCCAGGACTTTGGGAGGCCGAGGTGGGTGGATCACGAGGTCAGGAGTTTGAGACTAGCCTTGTCAACATGGTGAAACCCCGTCTCTACCAAAAATACAAAAATTAGCCGTGCACCGTGTGGTGGTGTGCACCTGTAATCCCAGCTGCTTGGGAGGCTGAGGCAGGAGAATCGCTTGAACCTGGGAGGTGGAGGTTGCAGTGAACCAAGATCACGCCATTGCACTCCAGCCTGGGCAATAGAGTGAGACTCCATCTCAAAAAAAAAAAAAAAAAAGACAAATGTACATACATTTCAAGTCCCTGCATGAGGAAAGAAACTTGCAGACAGAAAAAGAATTTAAAGAAATAATTACCAAAATTTTTCACAAGATAGATGGTGATAAATATGTATACTATAAACCCTGTAGTTAACAACTAAAGTAATACAACAAAGACTTAGAGCAAGTAAGCCAACAAAGAAGATAAAATGAAGTCATAAAAATATACTCAGTTCAAAACAAGACAGAAAAAGAGGACAAAGGGAGCAAAAACCAGATAAGACAAATAAAAAACAAATAGCAAGATGGTAGATTTAAACCCAATCATATCAATGTTAATAATATATAAATTGCCTAAGTGTTACATAAATGGTCTCATAAATGGTCTAAATACCCCAAATAAAAGTCAGAGGTTGTTGAATTGGTTAAAATGCATAACATAACTATATACTGCCTACAAGAAATACATTTTAAATATAAATAAATGGATTAAAACTCAAGGGGTGATAACAAATATACCATGCTGACATTAACCAACAGAAAACTGGCGTGGCTATATTAATATCAGACAAATTAGACTTCAGAGCAAAGAATGTTACCAGAGATAAAGAGTGTCATTTCATAATAAAAAAAGGTTTCAGTTCATCAAGAAAACATAAAAATTATAAACATTTATTCTCCTAATAACTGAGCCTCAAAATACATAAAGTAAAATCTAATAAGGATAAGTTTGAAGATGAACAATTTTTTTTTTTTGAGACGGAGTCTTGCTGTGCAGGACTCCAGGCTGGAGTGCAGTGGCGTGATCTCGGCTTGCTGCAACCTCCACCCCCCAGGTTCAAGTGATTCTCCTGCCTCAGCCTGCCGAGTATGTAGGACTACAGGTGCGTGCCACCACACTCAGCTAATTTTTTGTATTTTTAGTAGAGATGGGGTTTCACCATGTTAGCCAGGATGGTCTTGATCTCCTGACCTCGTGATCTGTCTGCCTCAGCCTCCCAAAGTGCTGGGATTACAGGTGTGAGCCACGGCACCTGGCCAAACCATTTTTAACTTTCTTTTTTTTTTTTTGAGACAGAGTCTCGCTCTGTCTCCCAGGATGGAGTGCTGTGGCACAATCTCAGCTCACTGCAACCTCTGCCTCCTGGGTTACAGTGATTCTCCTGCCTCAGCTTCCTGAGTAGCTGGAAACACAGGCATGCACCACCACGTCCAGCTAATTTTTATATTTTTAGTACAGATGGGGTTTCACCATATTGACCAGGCTGGTCTCAAACTCCTGACCTCAAGTGATCTGCCTGCTTCTGTCTCCCAAAGTGTTGGGATTACAAGTGTGAGCCACTGCACCTGACAGTTTTTAGCTTTCTTAATGCAAAGACATATCTATAGCTTATTATTTTATATAAACTTTATATTTATTAAGATATAATAATAACTTTTATCTTGACCAAGGAAATGAGCCATTGAAAATGACTAAGTTGACCAGGCACAGTGGCTCACACCTGTAATCCCAGCACTTTGGGAGGTTGAGAAGGGTGGATCACTGGAGGTCAGGAGTTCGAGACTAGCCTGGCCAACATGGCGAAACCCCATCTCTACTAAAAATATAAAAATTAGCCAGTCATGGTAGCTCACGCCTGTAATCCCAGCTACTTGGGAGGCTGAGGCAGGAGAATTGCTTGAACCCAGGAGGCAGAGGTTGCAGTGAGCCAACATTGTGCCACCGCACTCCAGCCTGGGTGACAGAGCAAGACTCTGTCTCAAAAAAAGAGAAAATGACTAATTTTTCTTTTTGGAGGGGGATGAGTTCGTTTTTTTTTTTATTATTTTTTATTTTATTATACTTTAAGTTCTAGGGTACATGTGCACAATGTGCAGGTTTGTTACATATTTATACATATGCCATGTTGGTGTGCTGCACCCATTAACTCTTCATTTACATTAGGTATTTCTCCTAATTCTATCCCTCCCCGCTGCCCCTACCCCACGACAGTCCCCAGTGTTTGATGTTCCCCAGCCTGTGTCCAAGTGTTCTCATTGTTGTATTCCCACCTATGAGTGAGAACATGCGGTGTTTGGTTTTCTGTCCTTGTGATAGTTTGCTGAGAATGATGGTTTCCAGCTTCATCCATGTCCCTGCAAAGGACATGAACTCATCCTTTTTTGTGGCTGCATAGTATTCCATGGTGTATATATACCACATTTTCTTAATCCAGTCTATCATTGATGGACATTTGGGTTGGTTCCAAGTTTTTGCTATTGTGAATAGTGCCGCAAAAACATACATGTGCATGTGTCTTTATAGTAGCATGATTTATAATCCTTTGGGTATATACTCAGTAATGGCATCGCTGGGTCAAATGGTATTTCTAGTTCTAGATCCTTGAGGAATCGCCACACTGTCTTCCACAATGTTTGAACTAGTTTACAGTCCCACCAACAGTGTAAAAGTGTTCCTATTTCTCCACATTCTCTCCAGCACCTGTTTTTTCCTGACTTTTTAACGATCGCCATTCTAACTGGTGTGAGATGGTATCTCATTGTGATTTTGATTTGCATTTCTCTGATGGCCAGTGATGATGAGCATTTTTTACTGTGTCTGTTGGCTGCGTAAATGTCTTCTTTTGAGAAATGTCTGTTCATATCCTTCACTCACTATTTGATGGGCTGTTTGATTTTTTTCTTGTAAATTTGTTTAAGTTCTTTGTAGATTCTGGACATTAGCCCTTTGTGAGATGGGTAGATTGCAAAAATTTTCTCCTATTCAGTAGGTTGCCTGTTCACTCTGATGGTAGTTTCTTTTGCTGTGCAGAACCTCTTTGGTTTAATTAGATCCCATTTGTCAATTTTGGCTTTTGTTACCATTGCTTTTGGTGTTTTAGTCATGAATTCCTTGCCCATGCCTATGTCCTGAATGGTATTGCATAGGTTTTCTTCTAGGGGTTTTATGGTTTTAGGTCTAACATTTAAGTTTTTAATCCATCTTGAATTAATTTTTGTATAAGGTGTAAGGAAGGGATCCAGTTTCAGCTTTCTACATATGGCTAGCCAGTTTTCCCAGCACCATTTATTAAATAGGGAATCCTTTCCCCATTTCTTGCTTTTGTCAGGTTTGTCAAAGAACAGATGGTTGTAGATGTGTGGTATTATTTCTGAGGGCTCTGTTCTGTTCCATTGGTCTATATCTCTGTTTTGGTTCCAGTACCATGCTGTTTTGGTTACGGTAGCCTTGTAGTACAGTTTGAAGTCAGATAGCGTAATGCCTCCAGCTTTGTTCTTTTTGCTTAGGATTGTCTTGGCAATGCAGGTTCTTTTTTGGTTCCATATGAACTTTAAAGTGGTTTTTTCCAATTTTGTGAAGAAAGTCATTGGTAGCTTGATGGGGATGGCATTGAATCTATAAATTATCTTGGGCAGTATGGCCATTTTCATGATATTGATTCTTCATACCCATGAGCATGGAATGTTCTTCCATTTGCTTGTGTCCTCTTTTATTTCGTTGAGCAGTGGTTTGTAGTTCTCCTTGAAGAGGTCCTTCACATCTCTTGTAAGTTGGATTCCTAGATATTTTATTCTCTTTGAAGCAATTGTGAATGGGAGTTCATTCATAATTTGGCTCTCTGTTTGTCTGTTATTGATGTATAGGAATGCTTGCGATTTTTGCACATTTTGTATCCTGAGATTTTGCTGAAGTTGCTTATCAGCTTAAGGAAATTTTGGGCTGAGACGATGGGGTTTTCTAAATATGCAGTGTCATCTGCAAACAGGGACAATTTGACTTCATCTTTTCCTAATTGAATACCCTTTATTTCTTTCTTTTGCCTGATTGCCCTGGCCAGAATTTCCAACACTATGTTGAGTAGGAGTGGTGAGAGAGGGCATGCCTGTCTTGTGCCAGTTTTCAAAGGGAATGCTTCCAGTTTTTGCCCATTCAGTATGATATTGGCTGTGTGTTTGTCATAAATAGCTCTTACTATTTTGAGATAACGTCCCATCAATATCAAGTTTATTGGAGTTTTTAACATGAAGGGCTGTTGAATTTTGTCAAAGGCCTTTTCTGCATCTATTGAGATAATCATGTGGTTTTTGTCTTTGGTTCTGTTTATATGATGGATTACGTTTATTGATTTGTGTATGTTGAACCAGCGTTGCAACCCAGGGATGAAGCCAACTTGATAATGGTGGATAAGCTTTTTGATGTGCTGCTGGATTCGGTTTGCCAGTATTTTAATGAGGATTTTTGCACCGATGTTCCTCAGGGATACTGGTCTAAAATTCTCTTTTTTGTTGTGTCTCTGCCTGGCTTTGGTATCAGGATGATGCTGGCCTCATAAAATGAGTTAGGGAGGATTCCCTCGTTTTCTATTGCTTGGAATAGTTTCAGAAGGAATGGTACCAGCTCCTCTTTGTACCTCTAGTAGAATTCGGCTATTAATCCATCTGGTCCCGGACTTTTTTTGGTTGGTAAGCTATTAATTATTGCCTCAATTTCAGAGCCTGTTATTGGTCTATTCAGGGGTTCAACTTCTTCCTGGTTTAGTCTTGGGAGGGTGTATGTGGAAAATGACTAAGTTTGTGCTGACATAAACAAAGCAAATTTCTTCCATATGTTTGTTTAAAAAAAATAACTTTCTTGCAAAGAAATGCCAGGTTTATACGGCTTTAATGCTAAATTCTTACAAATAATTCAAGAACAAATAATACTGGATTTACACAAACTATTCCAGACAATTAAAAAAGAAGAGACATGTCTGAACTCACTTTTTAAGATTGGCAAAACATTGATACCAAAATATGACAGTACAAGTAAGGAAATTTATAGTCTAGAATCTCTCTTGAACATAGATGTAAAAATCGTAACAAAATATTGATAAATTGGCAGGGTGTAGTGGCTTATGCTTGTAATCCCAGCACTTTGGGAAGTCAAAAGTGAGAGGATTACTTGAGCCCATGAGTTTGAGACCAGCCTGGGCAACATAGTGAGATCCTGTCTCTAAAAAATGTGTTTACATTGGTGGCATGCATCTGTAGGCCTAGCTACTCAGGAGGCTGATGTGGGAGGATCAGTTGAGCCCAGGAGTATGAGGTTACAGTGAGCTATGATCACACCACTGCACTCCAGCCTGGGTGACAAAGCAAGACCCTGTCTCAAAACAAAACAAAACAAAAATCAATAAATGGGATTCAGGAATATAAAAAAATAATAATATACCATAACAAAGAAGAATGTACTCCAGGAATAAAAGGTTGATTTAACATTTAAAAATTCTGTCATTATAATTCACCACATTAACAGAATAATATTGGAAGAAGAGGCAGAATAAAATCATCTTAATAGGTGAAGAAAATATATTTGATAAAACTGAACATGCATTGATGATTTTAGAAAAAAATCCTCAACAAAGGAGAAATTGAATAAAACATCCTTAATCTCAAAGGGTTATCTAGTAATAAAACCCCGTAGCTGTGTCATTATCAATGGTTAACGTTTTCTCCCCAAAGTCAAGAATAAGATGGGGATCTTTACTATCACAGCTGTTATTCTTCATTATGCTGTAGGCCCAAGAGAGTTCTACAAGACAAGAAAGAGAAATAGAAGGTATAAAGATCAAAAACAAAAAGTAAAACTGTCTTCATTTATGTATTACATGATTGTGAAGACAGAAAATCTGAAACTATACAAACTATTAGAATTAATTTAGCAAGCTCTCTGGATACGAAGTCAGCACATGAAAACCAAGTATATTTCTATATACTATCAAGAAATGATCAGAAAATGAAATATTCTAAAATGTAATTTATAGTAACATTAAAAAATCAAATATTTAGGAACAAATTTAAGAAGAGTTCCACAAGGCTAATAGTGAAAACTACAAAATATTCCTGAGAGAAATTAAAAGTGACATAAATAAATGAAGAGCTATATCATGTGCATGAATCAAAAGCCTCAAAATTGATAAGATGTCAATTTCCCCCAATTTGATAAGTAGATTCAATGCAAACCCAACCTATAAAAACCCACATAAAATATTTGGTCAACATCAACAGGATAAATCTTAAATTATATGGAAATGCAAAGAACCTAAAATAGCCAAGAATAATCTTTAAGAAGAATAAAGTTGAAAACTTTACTATCAGAGTTCGAGACTAACTATAAAGCGGCAGTAATTAAGACAAGGTGGTATTGGTGCAAGGAGAGGCAAATAGGCCAATGTAACAAAACGAGTCCAGAAATACCCTCTACATATACATCATTTAGTTTATAACAAAGGTGTTACTACAATTCAATGGGGAAATGATAGTGTTTTTATTAAATGGTACTTCAACAACTGTATATCCATATGGGAAAGAAAATAAACTCTAACTCACAACAAATCCAAAACTTAATTCAAGGTGGATCATATTCTCTAATGTGAAATCTGAAACAGAAAGCTTTAGAAGAAAACAGAATAACTTCACAACTTTGGGGTAGGCAATGATTTCTTAAACATGACAGAAAAAGCTCTAACCTTAAGAGACAAAATTGATAAATTTGACTTCATTAAAATTGAGAACCTCTATTATCAAAATACATTAGCAGGAAATTGAATAGGCAATTACAAAGTAGGAGAATATATTTGCAATACTTACATCTGTTAAAGGATTATATACATAAATAACTCTACGGATCAATAAGAAAGCTTTTTAAATGGGCAAAACACTTGAACAGGCACTCTTCAGAAAAGAAAGATAAACAAACATCTACCTTATGATGCAGCAATTCTGTTCCTAATTATATACCCCCTAAAATAACATATGAAGTACATATGTCTGTAAAAACTTTTACAAGAATATTTAAAGCAGCTTTATACTTAATAACCAAAACTTGGCAACAACCTAAACATCCACTAGCAGGTGAATGTATAAACAAATTGTTATTTATTCATACAATGGAATATAACACAACAATAAAAAAATAAACTACCACTGATATACAGAACATAGATAAATCTCCAAAATATTATGGTGAGCAAAAGAAGAGAGACATAAGAGTACAAACTGTATGATTGCATTTATGTGAAGCTCAAGACCCAGCAACTAACCTATTTGATAGAAGTCAGAATATTTATCTCTGGAAAGTAGAGTATTGACTGGGAGTTACTACAAGAGAGCTTCCTTGGAGGCTAAAAAATGTTCTGTATCTTGATATGATTGGTGGTTACAAAAGTGTATGCATTTGTAAAAATACATACATACTTAAGATTTATTTATTTTACTGTGTGTAAATTAAACTCGAATTTTAAGAGTATAGACTGGCAGTTTACATACTATATATATATATATATATATATATTTTTTTTTTTTTTTTTTTTTTTTTCTAGACAGAGTCTCACTCTGTCACCCAGGCTGGAGTACAGTGGCACGATCTCGGCTCACTGCAAGCTACGCCTCCCGGGTTCACACCATTCTCCTGCCTCAGCCTCCCAAGTAGCTGGGACCACAGGCGCCCGCTACCACGCCCGTCTAAGTTTTTGTATTTTTTTTTTAGTAGAGATGGGGTTTCACCAAGTTAGCGAGCATGGTCTCAATCTCCTGACCTTGTGATCCGCCCGCCTCGGCTTCCCAGAGTGCTGGGATTACAGGTGTGAGCCACCGCGTCTGGCCCAGTTTACATACTATTTGGCACATTCCATGCATAGGCTTTGTGCAGCATGCTCTTTGGTATCAGGATATTCAAAATGTAAACCTTCTTAATCCTATCTAGGGACAAAATATAGCATAGTGGCTAAGAGTTTGGGTCTAAGAGTCAATTATTCTTAACAAAAATTTGTTGAGCTCCTTATTATGTGCCAGGCTCTGGTCTGGGTAGTGTGGTAATAAGCAGCGAACACAACTAAGAGCTTGTCCTAACAGAGATCATAGTCTAGGAGGAGATACAGACAATACAAATATAAATAATATAATAATGTTACAAAGAAAAATAAGGCAGGACAATTGGATGCACAGTGAGGTGTCTGTTTCAGATGGATTAATGTAGCTTCTCTAAGATTACATTTGAGCAGAGACCTGAATGACGTGAAGAAGCCAGCCATGAGAATCTTTAGTGGAAAACTAAACCCTAGGCCTTTAATTTGGCTATTCTGGAAACCCTTAGCAGGCTATTCGATTTCTCTGTGTCTCTGTTTCACCATCCATAAAATGTTTATTATTTCCAGATTGTATTAAGGATTAAGTGAGATATATGTAAAGTGCCAACACAGTATCTGACATATCATAAGGATACAATATATAATTATTGTGTAAATCATGGAATAAGATGCAAACAGAATGCATCAGTGTTACAGGGTAGGAGCTTTTGCTTATTCTTTTTTTTTGTTCTTTTTTTTTTTTTTTTTTTTTTGAGATGGAGTCTCACCATGTTGCCCAGGCTGGAGTGCAGTGGCACAAACTTGGCTCACTGCAACCTTCATCTCCTGGGTTCAAGCCATTCCCCTGCCTCAGCCTCCCGAGTAGCTGAGATTACAGGCACCTGCCATCACAGCCTGCTAATTTTTGTATTTTTAGTAGAGACTGGGTTTCACCATGTTGGCCAGGTTGGTCTCAGACTCCTGACCTCACATGATCCACCCGCCTCGGCCTCCCAAAGTGCTGAGATTACAGGCATGAGCCCCCGTGCCTGGACACTTTTGCTTATTCTTCTGTATAAATAGTGTAAGTGTTCCATAAGCATCTGAGGTTCAGTGTATTTAATGTAATACCAGTTTTGCAATGCATCAATTTCAATACACCTCTAGCACAGAAAAGGACAAGAAAATGGGGAAGCTAAAGAGCAAGGACTGGCTAAGGAAAACTGAGTATTCTGAGGGATAGAATCATAGTTGTTATGGAAATATTGCATTTCCCCAATATTTCTTGAATCATCGTTAAGTAAAAGAGCTTCCTAAATATGCAAGTGTTTGGGAACGTCCTCAGGATCCTTGTCCTCCATTCTATACATAAAGCACCATCTGGTGGTGAAAGAAGATGACTATACTTCTAGGTCACCAAGATGTGTTTTCTGTTTTCTGAGCTTTCAGAGAGCTTTTAAAATCATGTTAGAGGAAAAAAGCCACGCTGACTTGCATAGAGATGTACCTATTGCCAAAGAACAGTTTTTCTCGAGTGAATGTTTCCTGCTTTCTTGCTCACTTCCATTTTCTACCACCCTTCTCCCTGTTTCCTTCCATCCTTATTTCTCAATTTCTTTCTCCTACATTTCAACTGGCCCACTGAAAACACAGTTCTGGCCAGGCGCAGTGGCTCATGCCTGTAATCCCAGCACTTCGGGAGGCTGAGGCAGGTGGATAACTTGAAGTCAGGAGTTTGAGACCAGCCTGGCCAGCATGGTGAAACCCTGTCTCTACTAAAACTACAAAAATTAGCCTGGCGTGGTGGCGTGTGCCTGTAGTCCCAGCTACTTGGGAGGCTAAGGCAGGAGAATAGCTTGAACCCAGGAGGCGGAGGTTGTGGTGAGCCGAGATCGTGCCATTGCACTCCAGCCTGGGTGACAGAGCTAGATTCCACCTCAAAAGAAAAAAACAGTTCTGGTTGGAATTTGTTTTGTTTTGGCTCCCTTAGAGACTCCACATTTCCTTTTGGAATTCACAGATCTACATTGTGTGTAATCTTAGTGGGGCTGCCATTCCTGGTAACTACATTCCATTACCAAAGCCGAAGGAAACAGATCCTTGCCCTCCTTGACTCTGCAGGACCAGGGGCCAGGTATGTGACCCAATATCAGTCATCAGATGCTCTTTCTGGGGCTCAGACTGTTGAGCTGTTGACAGGCAGACAGCAGGAAAATGTGGAAGTTATTTCCACAGGGATGGTATGCACTTTTCACTATCTTGCTTTAAGAAAATTGCCTGGGTTCCTAATGGCCAATCCCCCAGATCCCTCTTGATTCCTGCCCATTTCCAGGTCTGATTGTCCTAGCTCCCATCACTCTGAGCATCCCAACAGTCTTCCAATAATTTCCTTCTGCTTCAGTTAGTCCAAATCAATATCTGTGGCCTTGTCTGCTTATAAGTTTATAAAACCACTAAATATCCAACTAGTGTGGTGGCATAAAAGGAGACTATCCACCCTTCCACCCCATTATCAGAGAATAAACTTGAGGATTAAAGAGAAACATTTAAATCCTAGCTTTAGTTAATCAGGTTGCTTAAGTAGAGCCATGTGCCGTTAATGTGAGGGTCCTTTGAAATGGAAACCAGAAAAAGGAAAGGACAAATGTCAATAGGAAGATTAGATGTTTCTAATGTAGATTAGATTGCAGAGTGATGGAATGAAAATTAATCCTCAATTAATCCTCATAATGGCACATTGATTTGTGATACTTTAGGGGGAAACCAGCGGCAGCTGGAAAGCACTCAGTGGACTCCCCCTGTTCTTCAGTCTTTACAGAATCGCTCTCCCTGAAGAGACAAATGGAGACAAAAAAGCAGAAAGAATACATGTGTACATCCAGTGGGTATATTAAGCAAGAAAATCTATGAAATGCAAAAGAAACTAGGGGCTGAAACTTTATTCGGAGGGCTAAAGGGTGGCTTGTGTAAAAGAAACAGAGAATTGCTCCTGAGATAGCCTGTCATCTGATGGCTTATGAGGTGAGGTTCTGCCCTCCTCTTGCTTAGAGTTGGGGAGAGACTAGACCAAAAGCTGAATGCCTGATCTCTGCCTATGGACTCCAAGTGACTCAGGAACGTTCACTTGACTCTTTAGTAAAGAACAGCTTGAAGCTCTATAAAGGTCTAGTTTGTACACAGAGAAAACAACCTATTTGGATCAGGGAAGCAGAACCCCACTCCATATGGCTGCTGACTGGCCTCCCCCTCACTGTGGCTCACTATAGAGGAGAAGTGTCAGTAGCTGGAGAGATTGTAAGGCTGATTCCCTTTCTGACTCCCTGGGCTATCCCTTTCTCAGAAATACAGAGACACTGTCAACGAAAGAGTTGACACTAGAAAATAAGTAGGGCATACCCAAGGGCATACTCAGTCACTGTGTCAGAGGCGTTTGAACCAGAGTGACTCCATTTTGAGTGAGGGCTAGGAAAATAAGACTGGGACTTGCTGGGCTGCATTCTCAGAAAATGAGGCATTCCTAGCCTCTAAATGTTTACGGTTAAGGGAACAAATTAATAATGTTTCCTAAACAGACCCAGACTTGGGAGTGTCCAGATATCCTGATATCTGGAGAACAAAGGCATTCCTGATTTTGCTTTAAAGATAATAGTATCAATTCTTGCAAAATGTAGTAATTAAGAAAATTAATCCTTTATCACAAACCCTTGTAGCAGAGCACATCTCCCCACATATACAAGCGTTGTACCTAGGGTGGACGCGTTCCTCTTCTGACTTTCAGGAACGTCCTACTCTTATTAGTGGAGTAGCTGTTCTTTCACCACTTTACTTTCTTAATAAACTTGCTTTTACTTGGCACTGTGGACTCGCCCTGAATTCTTTCTTGTACGAGATCCAAGAACCCTCTCTTGGGGTCTGGATTGGGACCCCTCTCCTGTAACAACTGGTCCTCACTTCAATGCTTTATTGGACTGCTTTTGTTATTTGAGGCTTGAGGGTGTTAGCAAAAAAAAAGTCCAACTCTGTAAAATATTTGACGTGGTTTATTCTAAGCCAAATATGAGTGTCATGGCCTGTGACACAGCCTCAGGAGGTCCTGAGAACATGTGCCCAAGGTGGTTGGATTATAGCTTGGTTTTATACATTTTAGAGAGACAGAAGTTACAGGCAAAGACATAAATCAATACATGTAAGGTATAAAAGGCAGGATATCTTGAAGCAGAGAGTGGGGGATGTGGGTGGAGGAGTTCTTCCAGGTCATAGATGCATTCAAAGATTTTCTGATTGACGGTTAAAAGGATTAAGCTTTGCTTGAGAAATGGAAGTCGACATAAAGAAATGCTTAAGATAAGGGGGGTTGTGGAAGCCAAGGTTCTTTTTATTTTATTTATTTATTTATTTATTTTGAGACAAAGTCTCTCTCTGTTGCCCAAGCTGGCGTGCAGTGGTGCAATCTCGGCTCACTGTAACCGCCGCCTCCCAGGTTCAAGCGATTCTCCTGCCTCAGCCTCCCAAGTAGCTGGAACTACAGGCACACACCACCATGCCTGGCTAATTTTTGTATTTTTTAGTAGAGACAGGGTTTCACTATGTTGGCCAGGCTGGTCTTGAGCTCCTGACCTCGTGATCAGCCTGCTTTGGCCTCCCAAAGTGCTGGGATTACAAGCACGAGCTACCTCACCAACTGGAAGCCAAGGTTCTTGTTATGTAGATGAAGCCTGTAAGTAACAGGCTTCTGGGAGAATAGATAATAAATGTCTGTCAGACCTTAAAAGGTATTAAATCTCCCCTGGATTAGGAAAAGACTTGTAAAGAGAAGGGGATTCTCTAAAGAATGCAAATTTCCCCCACAGGAGACAGCTTTGCAGGGCCATTCCAAAATATGTCAAAGAAATATATTTTGGGATAAAATACTTTGATTTCCTTTAGGGCCGCTGTCATGTGATGTTATACCAGAGTCAGGCTGGAGTTGGGTATCTTATTACTAACAACAGTCTGTTTTATCAGTCTTATGATTTCTGTTTTAATGTTAATGCTGGTCAGTTGTGCCTTAACTCCAAAGGGAGGAGGGCATAACAAAGCATGTCTGGCCTCAACCTCCACTTCCCATCATGGCCTTAACAAGTTTTTTATTTGGGATCCCCTTGGCCAAAAGGAGTCCATTCAGTAAGCTGAGTGGCTTAGAATTTTATTTTTGGTTTACAAGGGTATTGTTACAGGAAAGGGGTCTGGATCCAGACCCCAAGAGAGGGTTCTTGGATCTCCCACAAGAAAGAATTCAAGGCGAGCCCATAAAGTAAAAGCAAGTTTATGAGGAAAGTAAAGGAATAAAAGAATCGCTGCTTCACAGACAGAGCAGCCGTGAGGGCTGCTGGTTGCCCATTTTTATGGTTATTTCTTGATGATATGCTAAACAAGGGGTGGATTATCCATGCCTCCCGTTTTTAGACCATATATGGTAACTTCCTGATGTTGCCATGGCATGACATTGTCATGGTACTGGTGGGATTGCAGCAGTGAGGACAACCAGAGGTGACTCTCATTGCCATCTTGGTTTTGGTGGGTTTTAGCCAGCTTCTTTAGTGCAACCTATTTTATCAGCAAGGTCTTTATGACCTGTATCTTGTGCTGACCTCCTATCTCATCCTGGGACTAAGAATGCCTTAACCATCTGGGAATGCAGCCCCACTTTGCCTAGTTCCTATTTAAGATGGAGTTGCTGTGATTCACATGCCTCTGACAGCATCAAACATTTGTTGGGACTGAACCTCAGTGCTCAATTAGGTATTTGATGAAATTCTTGAAAACAGGAGATTAAAGAAAAAACCTGCAGAACTAAAACTGGTAATGGATTCTCTGGGTCAGGCTCTAACAAAATAATCAGTTGTGGCCAGGCACAGTGGCTCATGCCTGTAATCCCAGCACTTTGGGAGGCTGAGGCGAGTGGATCACTTGAGGTCAGGAATTTGAGACCAGCCTGGCCAACATGTTGAAACCCTGTCTCTACTAATACTACAAAAATTAGTTGGGCGTGGTAGCACACACCTGTAATCCCAGCTACTTGGGAGGCTGAGGCAGGAGAATCCCTTGAACCTGGGAGGCGGAAGTTGCAGTGAGCTGAGATTGCATCACTGCACTCCAGCCTGGACAAGAGAGCAAGACCGCATCTCAAAAACAAACAAATAATCAGTTGTGACAAAATAGTCAGTTGTCATTTGGGCTTGTCATTATTGAGAATAATCATTATCACATAAGCAAACCATTTTGTTACAGTGACGAATCCATACAGGTCTGCAGCAACCTCAGCTCTTGCCTCCTCAGAAGAAAGAATTTGACTGAGGGGCATGAAGTAGAAGGAGAAACCAAGGCAAGTTTTAGAGCAGGAGTGGAAGCTTATTACAAAGCTTTAGAGCAAGAACAAAAGAAAGGAAAGTACACTTGGCAGAGGGCCAAATGGGCAACTTGAAGGAAGGACCTTTTGACTTGGGGTTTTATATGCTGGCATACTTTCAGGGTCTTGCATCCCCTCTCCCCTGATTCTTCCCTTGGGGTGGGTTGCCTGCATACACAGTGGCCTGCCAGCACTTGGGAGGTGAGCATGCGCAGTGTGCATATTGGAGCTGTAGGCATGCTCACCTGAGGCTTTCTTCCCTTTACTGGTGGAATGCCCCCAGAAGGTCATATACCAGTTAAACCCCGCCATTTCACCTCTCATTGCACATACTTGAGCCCATTTGCCCAACTCCTGAGACGCTACTGGGAAGCTACTGATCACCATCTTCAGTTTTTTTCTATCTATAGGGAGACTGACTTTCCCTGGTGCTGGCTGTGACCAATTATTATTTCAGAGAGAGTTAATAACCCCTTGACCATCAGCTCGTGGTTGCCTGACATACTTGGTCAGGCGACGCCCTCTCCTGACCTGCTCATGCCTGACTAGCCACCTACTGTAACAATTTGACTGAGAAACTCACAAAAGCACAGGCATAAAACAGTAATTAATGGCAGTTAAAAATTATAAAATGCTATTTTACTTTTAAATGTACACATAATTGTACTTCACAATTCAAATGCTAAAAAGGTTTTTGAATTTTTGTGAAATAAATGTAAAAGCCAATAAAAATAATCAAAGGCCTTCCAAGTTCTCTAAGAAAAACATCAATTAAAAAATAGCATAATTACTTCATAAAGTGATTTTAATTTTATTTGTGTATCTTATGTGTTGTAGCATGTGTCAGAAATTCCTTCCCTTTTAAGATTGAAGGATAATTTCATTGTATGTATATACTACATTTTGTTTATTCATTCATCTGTCAATGGATGCAAAGCTACTTTTACATGACTGAAAAAACCTGATAAAAGCCCAATGGTCCAGTTGTTTCACCACAAAGGTCCTTCTTTCCTTTTCTTTTTTTTTTAACAGACTATTTTTAAGAGCAGTTTTAGGTTCACAGCAAAACTGAGCAGAAAGAAGGCGGGGATGGTTAACGAGTACAAAAAACAGGGAAAGAATGAATAAGAAAGATCTGTATTTGATAGCAAAACAGGGTAACTACTGTCAACAATTTATTGTATATTTTAAAATATCTGAAAGAGTGAAATTGGAATGTTCCTAACACAAAGAAATGACAAATGCTTGAGGAGATGGTAAAAAAATTTTGGAGGCTTAATATAAAATGGTAGTTCAGGGTTGCTTTTTTTTTAGACAGGTTTTTGCTCTGGCACTCAGGATGGAGCACAGTGTTGCGAATATGGCTCACTGCAGCCTCAACCTCCTGGGCTCAGGCAATCCTCCTATCTCAGCCTCCCAGGTAGCTAGGACCAGAGGCACATGCCACCATGCCTGGCTAATTATTTTATTTTTTGTAGAGACAGGGTCTCACCACGTTGGTCTCGAACTCCTGGGCTCAAATGATCCTCTTGCCTCTGCCTCCCGAAGTGTTGGGATTACAGGTATGAGCCACTGTGACCAGCCAGGGTTGCATTTTTATTTTTGACCATAAATATTCTTTCATTTAAAAATAATTTTTCAGGCTGGGCGCAGTGGCTCACACTTGTAATCCCAGCACTTTGGGAGGCCAAGGCGGGCGGATCACGAGGTCAGGAGATCGAGACTATCCTGGCTAATGCAGTGAAACCCCGTCTCTACTAAAAATACAAAAAAAATTAGCTGGGCGTGGTGGCGGGCGCCTGTGGTCCCAGCTACTGGGGAGGCTGAGGCAGGAGAATGGCGTGAACCCGGGAGGTGGAGCTTGCAGTGAGCCGAGATCATGCCACTGCACTCCAGCCTGGGTGACAGAGCGAGACTCTGTCTCTAAATAAATAAATAGTAATTTTTCACTGTTAAAGTAAAATTTATCTACTCATAATTTGACTACTTTTAGGTCCTAGTTTTTCATAGAATGAGTTAGGAAGGAAGGACTCCCTCTCCTATCTTCTGAAAGATATTGTAGAGAATTGGAAAAATTTCTTCCTTAAATGTTTGGTAGAATTCACCAGCAAACCTATCTTGGCCTAATGCTTTCTGTTTGGGAAGATTAACTATTGATGCCATTTCTTTAGTAGATATAGTCCTATTCAGATTGTCTATTCTTCCTTTTAAATTTCTCCCTAGTGACCCTCGGCTTTTGAAGGATTTTTGTCTCCACTGTCTTTTTCATTTTTTCCCAAACTCCAAGTACCCAAGCCACAAGAAAATAAAATTCCAAAGAAGATGAGGCCGAGGCAGGGGGATCAGGAGTTCGAGACCAGCCTGGCCAACATGGTGAAACCCCGTTTCTACTAAAAATACAAAAATTAGCTGGGTGTGGTGACTCATGCCTATAATCTCAGCTACTCAGGAGGCTGAGGCACGAGAATTGCTTGAACCCAGGAGGTGGAGGTTGCAGTGAGCCAAGATCGTGCCACTGCACTCCAGCCTGGGCAACAGAGTGAGACTCCATCTCAAAAAATAAAATAAAATTCCAAACAAGAAACAAATGCTTTGTTATACTATGCAACCCTATTGTTTATGCAGTTCTCTTTAGGCTTTTAGAAATATAATACATACCTAGTGTACAAATAGTTATCAGACATTTTATCATTCAAAAGCAGCCCCAAAGGAATATGACAATTTTAATTGATCTTTGATGCTGGTATGTGGTGGGTTACTTGGCCAGTGAGTGACCCTGGCTGATATCAAATATGATATACTTCAACAATTTGATTTCCAATACTTATTGAGCACTAAGAATGTATCAGGCATTATTCTAAAAGTTTTATGTAAATTTATTCCTTATAACAAACTTCAAAGATATATACTGTGGTCAATTCATTTTACAGATGAAGAAACTATGACACAGAGAGGCGAAGTAACTTGATAAGATCAAAACAGTAAGTAAATGGTATAGCCAAATTTTGAACACAAGCTACCTGACTCTAGAGGCCATAACCTTATCCACTACACTATAATGCAATTTTGTGGTTCTCTATGCATCACTGAAGAAAAAACAGATGCTCATATAATTTTTTCTTATTTTGTTTCTTTGGAAAAATAAAGCCAATTGGCTAATGCTATTGAGATCTAAGAAAACTTCTGTTCTTGCTTAGAAATGTTAGTTCTTTTATCCATTAAACACACACAAAAAAAGCTGAATTTAGTGATGTCTCATATTATCTCATACATATCTGTCCACCACAGGCTCTAAATGGAAAAGGAGAAATAGCAGGTCATGAAACTGTTTTAATGAATGTTTAAGTCAGAAAATGTATCTAAATGACTTTTATGCCATATTTAAACTTAAATTTTTATATAGGTTTTAAGTGTTATCTCTTTTCCACAAATTATTATTACAAAAAGCTCAAGTTGTGTTTAACAAAATGGACTTATAACAAATGTCTTTTAAAAGATTCTAAATTTGTTAATTCTTAAGCTACAACCGTAAGGACTTCCTGTGTCAGCTTCATTTGTGATTTCCAGATCCTTAGTTAACTTTAAAGATATGAATATTCTTTCGTAAGTAACCTTGGAAAATTGGACAATTTTATGACATATGTGCTTTAATAACTGGTGTAGCTGTTAGCTACCAGGTTAAAAAGGATGTATAGATGGCTTTATGTTGATGTGAATACTTGTTTTGAAGATATTTTTTAAATGTGGATAGGTAATGGGATGTATATGCAAGGTAATGAATTTTATTTATCTAAGTAAAAAAGAATTATTTTACCTTAAGGAGAGTCTGGTTATGCTAGCCTAGAAGAGTATTTTTTTATTATTATACTTTAAGTTTTAGGGTACATGTGCACAACGTGCAGGTTTGTTACATATGTATACCTGTGCCATGTTGGTGTGCTGCACCCAGTAACTCGTCATTTAGCATTAGGTATATATCCTAATGCTATCCCTCCCCGCTCCCCTCACTCCACAACAGGCCCCAGTGTGTGATGTTCCCCTTCCTGTGTCCATGTGTTCTCATTTTTCAATTCCCACCTATGAGTGAGAATATGTGGTGTTTGGTTTTTTGTCCATGTGATAGTTTGCTGAGAATGCTGGTTTCCAGCTTCATCCACGTCCCTACAAAGGACATGAACTTATCATTTTTTATGGCTGCATAGTATTCCATGGTGTATATGTGCCACATTTTCTTAATCCAGTCTATCATTGTTGGACATATGGGTTGGTTCCAAGTCTTTGCTATTGTGAATAGTGCTGCAATAAACATACGTGTGCATGTGTCTTTATAGCAGCATGATTTATAATCCTTACAATGAACTCAAACAAATTTACAAGAAAAAAACAAACAACTCCATCAAAAAGTGGGTGAAGGATATGAACAGACACTTCTCAAAAGAAGACATTTACGCAGCCAAAAAACACATGAAAAAATGCTCATCATCACTGGCCATCAGAGAAATGCAAATCAAAACCACAATGAGATACCATTTCACACCAGTTAGAATGGAGATCATTTAAAAGTCAGGAAACAACAGGTGCTGGAGAGGATGTGGAGAAATAGGAACACTTTTACACTGTTGGTGGGACTGTAAACTAGTTCAACCATTGTGGAAGTCAGTGTGGCGATTCCTCAGGGATCTAGAACTAGAAATACCATTTGAAGAGTATTTTTTAAACTTAAGAGTATTCAGGCCAGGCGCGGTGGCTCACATCTGTAACCCCAGCACTTTGGGAAGCCGAGGTGGGTGGAGCGCTTGAGGTCAGGAGTTCAAGACCAGCCTGGCCAACATGGTGAAACCCCATCTCTACCAAAAATACAAAAATTAGCCAGGCATGGTGGCAGACACCTGAAATCCTAGCTACTCAGGAGGCTGAGGCAGGAGAATCACTTGAACTCAGGAGGGCTGAGATCACACCACTGCACTCCAGCCTGGGAGACAGAGTGAGATTTCATCTCAGAAAAAAAGTATTCAGAGAGTGTAGAAGTTCTGAGGAGTAAACTGTATTTGACAAGTTAGGGGTTAGAAAGGATCAATAAATGTGTCAAAATTTTTGACGAAGCTGGTTAAATGTGATGGATATATTCACAGGAAGAAAGGCTTATGAAGCCATTACTACATATTGTTAAATAGAAGACAAGTAACAAGAGTAAAACTATAATCTGGATTTTCTCTCTGATAAAACAGCAAAGCTATCTCTGGTGAGATAACAAAGATTTCTTCTATCACTGTAACATTCTATCACTAAGCATTTTGACATATTAAGTCATTTTTTAAAAAAGCTAAAATACTAATTTGGAAAGACTAAAATACCTAATAATCCTAGTCACATATTCTTTTATCTTTTATGTTTGTGCACCAAAATTAACTTGATATGGTTCAAATGTAGACTAACGGTTCAACAAATGATGTTGGGAAAACTGGATATTCACACGCAAAAGAATGTGCATATTCATTTACCATTCACAAAAATTAACCCAAGATGAATCAAAGACCTAAATGAAAGAGATAAAACTATAAAACTCTTAGAAGAAAACACAGGAGTCAGTCTTCACAACCTTGAATTAGGCAATCGTTTCTTAGATATAACACCAAGAACAGAAACAAGAAAAGAAAAACAAAGATAAACTGAATTACATCAAAATTAAAAACTTTTGTACTGCAAATGATATCAACAAGAAAGTGAAAAGATAACTCACAGAAGAAAATATTTGCAAATCCTATTTTTAAGAGACTTGTATCTATAATAAACTCCTAGCCAGGCACAGTGGCTCATGCCTATAATCCCAGCACTTCAGGGGGCTGAGGTGTGTGGATCCCTTGAGCACAGGAGTTCAAGACCAGCCTGGACAACAGAGTGAGACTAGATCTCTACAAAAAATACCAAAAAAAAAAGTTAGCTGGGCATGGTGGTGCGCACTTCTAGTCCCAGCTACTCGGGAAGCTGAAGTGAGAGTATCACTTGAGGCGGGAGGTCGAGGCTGTAGTGAACCGTGATCGCACCACTGCACTCCAGTCTAGGCAACAGAGGGAGATCCTGTCTCAAAAAATTGAAAAGAAAAAAGATAAAAAGAAATGAAGTACAGATACATGCTATGACATGGAATAATCTTGAAAACATTATGCTAAGTGAAGGAAGCTAGTCACAAAAGACCACTCTCTCTGATTCCATTTATATAAAATATCCAGAAAAGGCAAATCCAGACACAAAAAGATTAGTGGTGGCTTAGGCATACTAGAAGCTGGGAGATGGGGATTAACTACTAATGGATATGAGGCTCCTTTTGGAGGAATAAAAATTAGATTGTGATGACATTTGCACAAATCTGAGACTAAACTAAAAAGCATTCATTCATTCAATTGAGACAAGGTCTCTGCTGTTGCCCAGGCTGGTCTTGAATTCCTGGGCTCAAACAATTCTCTCACTTCAGGCTCCAGAGTAGCTGAGATTACAGCTGTGCACCACTGCACCTGGCTCTTTAAATGGGCTAACTGTAAATGGGTTAACTGTGTGGAATATGAATTATATCTCAATAAATCTTTTAAAAATTAAATTCTTTAATTTAAATTTTTTTTTTTTTTTTTTTTTTTTTTGAGACTGAGTCTCATTCTGTTACCCAGACTGGAGTGCAGTAGCACCATCTCGGCTCACTGCAGCCTCCACCTCCTGGGTTCAAGTGATTCTCCTGCCTCAGGTTCTGGAGTAGCTGGGATTACAAGCATGCACAACCATGCCCGGCTAATGTTTGTGTTTTTAGTAAAGATGGGCTTTCACCATGTTGGCCAGGCTGGTCTTGAACTCCTAGCCTCAAGTGATCCACCCACCTCGGCCTCCCAAAGTCCTGGGATTACAGGCGTGAGCCACCATGCCCAGCTACCTTTATATATTTTTGACTAATATTCATATCTTGTCTCCTCTGACAACTCTTTATAATTTTGGCCTTTCCCAAATTCAGGCACAGTAAGACTATGAAGATATCTTTTATGCCTGAACTCTTCAGGTTTCCTTCACATTATGGAAGAAAAGACAATAGGAAAAATTAGGTTTGTTTGGCACTCTACAAATTTTAATTAATCCCCAATCATTTTAAGAGGTTTTTTTTTTAAAAAAAAAAAAATCAAACTTAAAAGAAAAAAAGAAAACTTAACAAATCAAGAGATTAGCCTTCTCCTGTTAATTATGCCAGGTAAAATGTGTGTATAAAAATGTTTCAGTGTTTCATTTCAGGTAAAAAGAAACACGCTCATGTTCATGTAAAGACTAACACAGTAACTGTCTGCAAAAAGATATACTTTACGAGATTACAGACCAAGAGAATTATCACTGAATATTGTCCATAATATGTTGTACTCTCATAATCATTTTATAAATTGTATTGTTCCTCAATAGTGGATTCCACTCTTCTCTAATCTAGAAAAACATCATTGTCTGCAACATCCTCAACTATCAGCAAACTTAGTCTTCTGGAAGAGACATCAGGAAAAAACTGGCCTCAGTGAAAAATTAGCTTAGCAGATACTGTAACAACTAGCATGGCAGTAAACTCCAAGATGATGATCACTGGGTTTATGTTTCCCAACTAAATGACAAGTACCTTCTCCAGACAGCTAAACAACCACTCCATCAGGAGACCTTAAACCAATGATTCTTAGGAATCCTCCAGAAGCCAACATCTTTGGTGGAAGACTACTAATCAAGACCTTCAAATCAAACAAATGACAATACAAAGTAGACAGCATGGCAACAAGGAAGGCTACAAGGCAACAAGGAAGATTAATTTTCTGATACCTTTGCTACTTTCCCTCTTTTGCTTATTACAGTTTGGTACTCCCTAGAGATTGCCTAAAGGTTTCTCAGTATTCTCTCACATTTATCATTTTATACTTAATTCTTTATGGTGTTTTTTGGCCACCTTAAGAATTTTGAGCAGTTTTCTCAAACTATAGCTACTCCCTGAATCTTTCAAATTCCACCATAAAATATATATATATATATAGTTCCTTTAAATTCTTGAGGAGGCCAGTTAATTCCCACAGGTCCCTTTTGATATTTGAATTTTCTTCATATCATTAACCTCACTCTTCATTCTTGTAAAAACTGGATCTCTACCTTAATTAAACAAATATACTTCTGCTACAATCATTACAGCACCGTCAGCAGACAGAATCAAGCTCACCAAGGCAGGGGACAAATGTTGGAGCTATCCTCACTGCACCAGTCAGTTTTCTCCAGATTTTCCAGACTTCTCTGTAGGAACCATTTAACTCCTCTAAGAATATGCCCACCTCAAGGAAACAATTCTTGGCTCACTCCTGTTGTGATATTTATATTTCTACTATCTTCTGTAACCCAGCCAGCATTACTTATGTCAACACCAGGTTTTTACCTGCCTCCTGTACACAAACCTACCTTGCATATATAGAATAATTGTTAGATGTTCAGATATTTAAAGCCCTTTTCTTTCCAGCATATCACGTGTCTCCGAGAATAACCAGAAACTTCCAAAATAAGGCAGGTATAGGCTACTCAGGAAAGCTCCCAGAAGTGATGACTCCTTATGCATACTGTGCAAGATACTATTCTAGAAGTAAGAATAATACTAGAAAATGTGGCCCAAAATTTCACTCCCATCATCTGCTCTGGAAGCCCAAGAAACTAGTTTAAATTCACTACCACCCAAGATTATCATGAATAATCATATATTCTTTTGATTTCTTAGCAGACCAAGGAATAGTTTGTGTTTACTTAGTATTTCCTGTTGTATCACTACAAAAATCACTGGGAAGAGGCTACCTGACTGTAGAAGAGGCACAACTGAACTTCAGGATGTTTTTTCAGCTTGGGTTTGGCAATCTAGGTCCTAGATACAAGTTGTAGTACATGAATAATCATTTTGCTTCTGGAAATTGTATTGCAATTAGCTGATGTTTTCTGTGCAGAGTATTAAAGACTGTTGTGTAGCCATTGCCAAGTCTCATGATTCAACAATTGCTATGGTTTGAATATTTGTCCCTTCCAAAATTACGTTGAAATTTTAATCCCAATGTGGCAGTACTGAGAGGTGCGGCCTTTAAGAGGTGATTGGATCATGAGGGCTCTGCCCATAGGTTAAGTTATCACAGGAGGGGAACTGGTGGCTTTATAAGAAGAGGAAGAGTGACCTCAGCTGGCACAAAAGCATGCTCAGCCCCCTCACTGTGTGATACACTGCACTGCCTAAGGACTCTTCAGAGTCTCCCCACTAGCAAGAAGGCTCTCACCAGCTGCAGCCCCTTGGCCTTGGAATTCTCAGTCTCCATCACTGTAGGAAAAAAAAAAAAAATCCTTTTCTTTATCAATTACCAACCCAGCACTTTGGGAGGCTGAAGGAGGAGGATTGCTTGAGCCCAGGAGTTCAAGCCTAGTCTGGGCAACACAGTAAGACTGTGTCTCTGCAAAAACATCAAAAAAATTAGCTGGGTATGGGGGTGCACGTCTGCAGTCCCAGCTACATGGAAAGCTTGGGGCAGGATGAGCACTTGAGCCCAAGAGGTCATGGCTGGAATAAGCTGTGATCACGCCACTGCACTAAAGCCGGGACAACAAAGCAAAACTTCGTCTTTAAAAAAAAAAAAATTTAAGTCAATAAATTACCCAGTTTTGGGTATTGTTGTAATCAACAAAAAATGAACTACTAACCATCCATTAACAAGAAGAATCCTATATTCTACACATAAATGCCTACCAGTATTAAATAAAAGCTCACCAATATGGCAATTTTATTAAACTTATATGAATCTGCAGATATAAAAAGTGACAGCCAACCTGTATTAATTGGAAAAACTGACAATCTTAAGAAATAATCTCTGAAAATAATTTCTCCATATTTAAAAATGTATACTTCATATGTTTTTCAAGTCTCCCAAATTTTGAGATAGGTAATTGAAAAGTTAACTACTCCAGCAAACCATTGTTTCATTTCAATAAATGAATGATTACACATGCAATGGTACTTGGCACACTACTGTTTGGTATAGGTTTTATTTTTAAGTAAAAAAAATGAATCATAGCCAAAACAAAATGTCTTGCCTTTGAATGGTATTTTAAGCTTAAGGGGAAAAAAGTCTTTAATGATGAACATATTTTCATTTTTCAATGTTTTTAATTTTTAATAGAGATTTTTAATTAAGCTTCAGTCCCTAAGCGGTTTTTAAACTTAGGTTTCGTGATCCTTTGACCTCATACTTTTAGATGGAGTCAGTTATCTTCAAAACATGACAAATTTCAGAATCCATTAAAAATTATTTTATTCAAATTATGTTTTCCAAAAGAGAGGGTTCTGTGCTAGTCGTCTTTGAAAGTTTTCATACCTAGAAAAGAAAACACATATATTTACATTCACAAGAAAATTAAAATAGGATCTTTCATTAACTGCCAAATGACTTATCCAAAACAATTTTACATGTCATTTCTAAAAAGCTATAAAAAATCTAAAAAGATAATCTGGAAATGTAATTATTCTTATAAAAAGACAGCAAGCATAGGAATTTAAATATCGGGGAAGTTTTGATTAGCTTTTATCAGAGAGCACAAATCATAAGAAATTTTAGTAATTGTTTATCTTCTGCAAATTTAAGACCTAGAAGGGACCTAAGGAAAAAAATCAAATTCAGCTCCTATTTCCTCATTCCACAGATGAGCGGATGAGAGAGATTTGCTCAGGGTCACATAGCTACATCACGCCAAAATGCAAACCTAGTGCATTCCAATGCTCTCCATGCTACACCATGGTACCACTTCTCAACAAACTCTTCCTAGGCATCCTCCCATCTCTAGGATACTCAAAGTGAAAAGAAATATCTATAAAACACGGGAAAGTTGGAAAATAGATTCATTAGCCATTCATGTACACGGTGCAGTATAAACTACTCTCATAGATGGTACTTCTAAATGAAAATACACAAATATTTATAAGCTTTAATGGTGGTCCCTAAAACATAGGCAACTATATTTTCCTGTCTTTATAAATTCATAATGGTGACTATATAACAAAATATTTAGGGTAAGAACTGTTTCTCATCAGATCTCTATAGTACATACTTTAATGGCATGCAGTGCTGATGTTCACAATAAAAGAATATGTTTAAATGTCAAAAAAGGAATATATTCATAGACAAAATAGATATTCAGTTATAAAAAGCCTTAATACTGGAGACAGAAAATGCCTCATACCATTTCAGAACCACATTTGCCGGAATGAACATTTCAGATGGGCTTGGTGTCATCTGGGCCTGAGAGACAGCAAATGATGAAGCAAAATTGTAGAAATTGTCCAACATCTTTTGTGTGAACTGAAAAGTTAATCATAGATTAATGGATTATACTAAATACTTCATTTAGAACTCAATATTTTTAAATTAAAAGTGTTCTCACATTAACTTGTTTATAGGGAGTGTCAGTTCTAAGACAGTCTAATGCTGAAAGCTGGCTGGGTGCGGTGGCTCATGCCTGTAATCCCAAAACTTTGGGAGGCTGAGGCAGGAGAATCACTTGAGGCCAGGCATTCAAGACCAGCCTGTGCAACATAGTGAGGCCCTGTGTCAAAAAAATAAAATTAAATAAATGAATAAAAAAGAATGTTAAGAGTAATCATACATACAATGACACTGTGAAATACGCTACTCACTTTGGGGAAAAAAAAAGAAAAAAATTTTTCTTCAAAATATTTTCTTTCATCTCCACGTCTGCATCCACTATGTCCCTCCTCAATTATCACTCTCCTCAAATCAACCTATTTTCTCATATAAAATAGTAACCATCTCTAAGAAGTCTTTTACCTGCCAGAAAGATAAGAGTTTACATATTATAAAGGAGCAACTGGTTATTTCCATTGCTGGAAAGAAGATAAAGGCAGCACTATTCCATTTCCTCTGTTTCCTAATCTGTTTCCTTTCCTTGACTCTAAAATGATCAAATTCACTAACATACTCCAAGTCTCCTTGGTAGAAGCTAGAAGTAAATGGACTCACATTTCCTGAGAATCAAATGGGCTTAAGTACTAACCCTAAAAGTAACTGAACTTCTGAAGATAATACTACCTTCTACTCACTCAAAAATAACCTTTCCAGCATCACTTTCTCAAATATACAAAATCAGCCATGCTTTCTCTTCTCTACACAAGAGAATTGGTCTTATTAGGTTTTTTTATTCAGTTGTTGAATAATATGAAGGCAGTATAATCCAAGAGACTCTGCTGCGAAGGCACCTGATTAATATCAAAAGTTCAGTAAAGTCACTAACAGTTTGTTCGTTTGTTTTTGAGACAGGGTCCCACTCTTTCACCCAGGCTGGAATGCAGTGGCACAATCATGGCTCACTGTAGCCTTGATCTCCCAGGCTCAAGTGATCCTCCTGCCTCAGCCTCCCAAGTAGCTGAGATTATAAGCATGCACCACCATGCCTGGGTAATTTTTTATCTTTTTATAAAGACAGGGTCTCACTATGTTACCCAGGCTGGTCTCAAAATTCTAGGCTCAAGCAATCCTCTCACCTCAGCCTCCCAAAGTGCTAGAGTTACAGGCATGTGCCACTGTACCCAGACTAAAGTCACAACTAAAAGATCAATATTAGGAAAAAAAAAAAATCAACAGCAGTCCTCCACACCAGTGACAATAATTTTTAAGTGTAACTTAAATCTTTAAAAGGATTCCATTCAGCATATAAACAAAGCATTTTCTCCAATACCTAGAAAAAATGCTAAGACAAACTAGTAAGATTTTTGTGGAAAATATTATAAAGACTACTAAGAGACAGAAAAGAAAACAAAAGGACCTATATATACCATTTTCAATGGAAAGATATACCATGTTCAATGGAAAGACATAACATGTCACATATGGAAAGACAATGTGGTAAAGGTGGCCAATTCTCCCCAAATTAAACCCATATATCCAATGTTATTACCAACAAAATTCCAACAAGGTTCTTCATGAAACTTGACAAGCTAATACTATTTAATGAAACTCAACAAGCTGATATAATTATTATGAAGAATACCTACACAATTATTATGAAGAATACCTATACATATTTTGATGACTGTGAGGAGGAACTTGCCCCACTGGCAAAGAGACAGGCAAATAAACTAATTGGAATGAAAGAGAGAGCCCAGAAATAAACCTAAGCATATATGACAAAGATGCTATTACTCATGGTAAAAAAAAAAAAAAAAAATGGGACTAATTACTCAATTCATGGGGCTAGGACTAGTTTTCCATAAGGGGAAAAATGAATTTAATTCCCTTACCATACTGCACACAAACATATTCAAAAAGTAAACCTTAAGGCTTTAAGAACTGAAAGACAACATCTTAGGCTCTGCTTGAGGCCAGGAGTTTGAGACCAGCCTGGGCAACATAGCGAGACCCCCAGTCTACACACACACACACACACACACACACACGAACATCTTTATATCTTTACATATCAGGACAGAGAAGGATTTCTCAAACATTAAAAAACCCACAAATCCACAAATCATAAAAGAAACAATACATTTATCTACATACAAATATAGTATATCTGTATGTAAAAGTCACTATAAGCAATGTTAAAAGACAAGCACCATGCTAGAAGGAGAAAAATGCAATGTATTTACAAAGGATTATTATCCAGAACACATAAAGGCATCTTAGGTTTTTTTCCCAAAAGACTAAATTTAAAAAGTGCCAAAAGCAATACAACAGAAAATTGGACAAAATATATAAAGTCAATTCCTATAAAAGGAAATAAAAACACAGCCCGAAAGTGTGCAAAGATGCTCAATATCACCAGTAATCAAGAAACACAAACTAAGTATGATATTCTAATTTTCACTCATCAGTTTGGCAAAATTTTAAAGGTCTGATAAATGTTAGTGAGAACATATGAAAAAGGAAATGAAAAAAACTGGCTCATTTATACAATGGCACACTATGAAGCAATCAAAACAAAGTATATTCCATGTATCAACATCGATAAATCTTTAAAATAATGTTGAGTGAACAACAGCAAGTTATACAGAATGATACTTTTATATTCATTTTTAAAACATACAAAAGAACAAATCAACAAGAAGGAAAAACAAAGGATTCAACACAGAAGAGAAACAAAAATAATTTCTGTAGTAATGGTGAAATAATACCTTGTCTATGGCTATACAATAGGTCCAGAGAATAGTCAGTCAACAGTAGAACAAAAAAGAAAGGACAGTCTGGGCAACATAATGAGGCCCCATCTCTACAAAAAATTAAAAAGTTAGGTGGGTTTGGTGATGCTTGCCTGTAGTCCCAGCTACTAGTGGGAGCCCAGGAGTTTGAGGCTGCAGTGAGCTGTGATTGCACCACTGCATTCCAGCCTAGGCGACAGAGCAAGACCTTGTCTCAAAAAATAAGAAAAAAAAAAAAAAGGAGAATTCCAAGTGGAATGTTTCCGAGACCAATTTGAAACTGATATGTTTAAATAAACTGAATGAGAATTTACACTTAGTAGAGTTTGAGCATAAATTAGAAGTAGAAACATAGAAATCTATGCAAAGGAAAAAAATGAGGAAAAATGAAAAATTATACAAGAAAAGAAATGTAATCGTTGTACCACACATAGCTCAATTCTGAAAAATATTTACCTTCTCATAATACTGTAAACTTTTAATACTGATTTAACAAAAATGTATACTGATAAGGTGGGGAGAAAAGAAGTGTGTACATGTTGGGAAGCAGGGAAGTGAGAGAGTTTCATCATGTCTTATATTAGCAAATAAATAGAAAACATCTATAACAGACAAACTAACAGATTTTAAGCAAGGTTTTTTCTGATATATGGAAATAACAGACACTAGGAAAAATAGATTAAAAAGGGGAGGGGAGTTGAAAATCATAGCTTCTAAGGAACAGAATAGAAGTAGAATGTAAGAGTCATAACAGAGGACAGCTGTTTCACATATTACACTATTTGAGGCTGGGCGTGATGGCTCACGCCTGTAATCCCAACACTTTGGGAGGCCAAGGTGGGTGGATCACGAGGTCAGGAGTTCGAGACCAGCCTGACCAACATGGTGAAACCCCATCTTTACTAAAAATACAAAAATTAGCCAGGCCTGGTGGCACGCGTCTGTAATCCCAGCTACTTGGGAGGCTGAGACAGGAGAATTGCTTGAACCTGAGAGGCAGAGGTTGCAGGAGCCGAGATCACGCCATTGCACTCCAGCCTGGGCAACAGAGTGAGACTCCATCTCAAAAAAACTATTTGACTAATATCCAGAATCTACAAAGAATTTAAACAAATTTGCAAGAAAAAAACAAACAACCCCATCAAAAAGAGGGTAAAAGATATGAACAGACACTTATCAAAAGAAGACATTTATGCAGCCAACGGATACATGAAAAAATGCTCATCATCACTGGTCATCAGAGAAATGCAAATCAAAACCACAATGAGATACCATTTCACAACAGTTAGAATGGCGATCATTAAAAAGTCAGGAAACAACAGATGCTGGAGAGGATGTGGAGAAATAGGAATGCTTTTACACTGTTGGTTGGCGTATAAACTAGTTCAACCATTGTGGAAGACAGTGTGGCGATTCCTCAAGGATCTAGAACTAAGAAATACCATTTGACCCAGTGATCCCATTACTGGGTATATACCCAAAGGATTACAAATCATGCTGCTATAAAGACACATGCACACATATGTTTACTGCGGCACTATTCACAATAGCAAAAACTTGGAACCAACCCAAATGTCCACCAATGACAGACTGGATTAAGAAAATGTGGCACATATACACCATGGAATACTATGCAGCTATAAAAAAGGGTGAGTTCAAGTCCTTTGCAGGGACATGGATGAAGCTGGAAACCATCATTCTGAGCAAACTATCACAAGGACAGAAAACCAAACTCCACATGTCCTCACTCATAGGTGGGAACTGAACAATGAGAACACCTGGACACAGGGCAGGGAACATCACACACGGCGGGCGGGTCTGTCGTGGGGTGGGGGGCAGGGGGAAGGATAGCATTAGGAGAAATACCTAATGTAAATGACGAGTTAATAGGTGCAGCACACCAACATGGCACATATATACATATGTAACAAACCTGCACGTTTTGCACATGTACCCTAGAACTTAAAGTATAATAAAAAAAAAAACTATTTGACTATTTAAACCAAATACATGTAATACTCATAAAAATTTGGAGTAACTAAGTAATTAAATTAGAAACATGTTTAAACAGATACAGATAGTACTATACATATTTTGTGGATACACAGGAATTTTTTTAAGTACTAAAATATGAATAGGAAAGATATAAAAAGTTAGAAGGTAAAAGGCAGGAAGAGAAGCAGGCAGCAGTGGGCTATATCTATAATGCTTTAATTTCTTTTTTAAAAATTAGTGGCAAATAAGACAAAATATAACAGTTAAATCCAGGGGGAAGACAATGGAAGTCTTAATGTATACCCCACCATAAAGACAGCTCTGTAAAGACAGGTGTTATTCTATTTTGTGGACCTATTTGTATCTATGAGTGCTTAGAAATGCCTGGTACAGGCTGGGCGCGGTGGCTCACGCCTGAAATCCCAGCACTTTGGGAGGCCAAGGCGGGCAGATAACGAGGTCAGGAGATCGAGACCATCATGGCTAACACGGCGAAACCCCATCTCTACGAAAAAATACAAAAAAAATTAGCTGGGCCTGGTGGCGGGCACGTGTAGTCCCAGCTACTTGGGAGGCTGAGGCAGGAGAATGGCGTGAACCCAGGAGGCGGAGCTTGCAGTGAGCCGAGATCGCGCCACTGCACTCCAGCCTGGGCGACAGAGTGAGACTCCGTCTCTAAAAGAAAAGAAAAAGAAAAAAAGACATGCCTGGTACAGAGTAGTTACATAATAACTATTTGTGGAAAATATAAGTTACTCTATTTTCTCTGTATTTAAAATATTTCATAATACATTTAATTAAAACTATAGTTTTATTTTTAAAACTCAAATAATTTATAAACATGTACAGTAAAAAAGTCTTCTTACCCTTCTCCAGGGATAACATTTTAATGTGTATTTTCCAGACACTTTTAAAATATTGTCTACACAGGATACTATGATTATTTTATAGTTTGTTTTCAGCACAGCAGCTTATTTGTAAAATTATGGGAAAAAAAACATTTTTGAGACCCAGAGTCTGTCATTCTCAATTCAGTCCATTTTCAAAGATGTGACAAATCTACCTTTACATTCATGACCACAACCTTCAAAAGTGCGCCTCTGGTACTGCCAGGCAAACACATATGGTTTCCCTAATCCATTCACTACTCCTCTGCTAGAAGACTTATTTAATAGTCTTTTTTTATTTCAATTTCTACTACCTCGATCTTAGCTGATGATCGTCCTTTCTATTTCACTAAGCAAGAAGAAATCAGGAGACAGCCTGCACAAGTTCTCATCACCACATCTACCAGCCTCCTGAATCTGTACCCATATATCCATTATCCTGTCTAAAGTGAATACCTCCATATATGCTGCTATTTTCTACTCAAGGACACTGCTGTAGCAGTTCTCCTTGCTCTCCTACATCATCAATTTTTCCTCTTGATAATAGGCTAAGAAGTCAGGAACAGAAAGACAAATAGCATGATTGATCTCACTTATATGTGGAATCTAAAAGTTGAACTTACAGAAGCAGACAGTAGAATGATGGTTGCCGGGGGTTGAAGAGTGGAGGGGAAGGGAAAATGAGGACATGTTGGTCAAAGGGCACAAAGTTTCAGTTCAATGGAATGAATAAATTCTGAAAATCTATTGTACAGCATGGAGAATACAGTTACTAATAATGTATACTTGTAATTTGCTAAGAGATCAGATCTTAACTGTTCTCTACAAAAAAATGATGACTGTGTGAGGTGACTGATAGGTTAAGTAGCTTGATTTTATGTCAAAATATAGGCTGGGTGCGGTGGCTCACACCTGTAATCCCAGCACTTTAGGAGGCCGAGGTAGGCAGATCACCTGAGGTCTGGAGTTCGAGACCAGCCTGGCCAACATGGCAATACCCTGTCTCTACTAAAAAAAAATACAAAACTTAGCCAGGTGTGGTGACATGTGCCTGTAGTCCCAGCTACTCAGGAGACTGAGGCAGGAGAATCGCTTGAACCCGGGAGGCGGAAATTGCAGTCAGCCGAGATTGCGCCACTGCACTCCAGCCTGGGCAACAGAGCAAGACTCCATCTCTCAAAAACAAAATAAAACAAAACAAAATGTAAACATGTATCAAAAACATCACATTGTATACCCTAAGTTACGATTTTAACTTGTATATTATACCTTAATAAAGCAGTGGAGGGGGAGGTAAAGAATGAAATGTATGTTGCATTACCTGAGTGAATGAGTCAACTGAGGATACAGCAGCATTACCTACAGGAGTCTGCTGAGCCATACTGTCTAATAATTCCACTGAAATGCCAATCTGAGCAACAGATGGAGTTCGGACAATATTCATGGCTCCAAAAGGATGTTGGCTTCCTTCTCCTGCAAGAAATTAACATATGACACACATTTCAAATTAAACTTGTAGTCACACAATTTCCTTTGTAAATTTATAAAGAACCTCTAATTTATATACATGAAAAAGTTTTCTTATGTCCAAGTTTGTCCCTCTTTTCAGATAAATGCAAAAGGCTACTTCGTTTTTAGCATATTAACAAAGAATAAAAGAACTAAAAGTTTCCCACCAGAAAAATAGCTGTCACATTTCTGAAATGTATTGAAACTACTGCAACTAGACACAGACAGTAACAGAGTGTGGGAAAAATAAATAATTAATAGAGAAGACTCCCTTTAGCATTCCTTATGGAGCAGGTCTGCCAGCAATGACTTAGTTTTTGTTTATCTAGGAAAGTATTTCTCCTTCATCTCTAAAGACAGTTTTGCTGAGTATATAATTCCTGGTTGATGGCTTTTTTTTTTTTCCTTTCAGAACTCTGAATATGCCAATCCACTACCGTCTAGAAGACTATGGGGTCTCTGATGAGAAATCAGCTATTAATCTTATCAAGGATCCTTGCATGTGATGAGTTACTTCTCTTGATGCTTTCAACATTCTCTCTTTACCTTTTGACAGTTTGATTATCATGTGTCTTGGTGTAGTTTATCCTACTTGGAGTTTCTTGAGCTTCTTAAATGTGGTTAATGTTTTTCCTCAAATTTGAGAAGTTTCTGAGCATTATTTATTTAAATATTGTTTTAGTCTGTTCAGGCTGCTATAACAAAACACCATAAACTGGGTAGCTTATAAACATCGGAAATTTATTTCTCACAGTTCTGGAGGTTGGGAAGTCCAAGATCAAGGAACCGGCAGATTTGGTATCTGGTGAAGGACCATTTTCTGGTTCAGACAGTGCCTTCTCACTGTGTTCTCACGTGGTAGTAGGGCAAGTGATCTTCTTATTACTCTAAGAGTGGTAATCCCATTCATGAGGGCTCTACTCCCATGACCCAGTCACCATCCAAGTCCCTACCTCCCAATACCTTGGGGGTTAGGATTTCATCATATAAATTTAAAAGACCTCATCATATAAAAAGACACAAACATTCAGACCAGAGCAAATATTCTTTCCAGCCCTCTCGCCTTTCCATATGTTACTCTCATTACGCTGTGTCTGCTGTGCATGTTGGTGCACTTGAGGGTGTCTCACAGGTCTCTAAGGGTCTGCTCTTCAAACTGGATATTCCAATTAATTTATCTTCGACTTCACTGATTCTTTCTTCTGTCTACTCAATTCTGCTATCTAAGCCCTTTAGTGAACCATTCAGTTACTGTACTTTTCAGCTATAAACTGTTTAGTTCCTTTTTATAATTTCTATATTGATATTCTCTATTTGATGATGTATCATTCTTCTGGTTTCCTTTAGCAATTTGAGCATAATAAAGACAGCTTACTTAAAGTCTTTGTCTGTGCTTCCCTGGGGGAAGTTTCTGTTCGTTTCTTCTGTATAAGAGCCTTACTTTGTTTCTTTGTATGTTTCATAATTTTTTGTAGAAAACTGGACATTTTGAATATTACAATGTGACAACGCTATAAATCAGATGTTTCGACCTTCTAGGGGTTTGTTGTTGCCGTTTATTGTAGTTGTTTCCTCATTTAATGACTTATCTGAACTAATTTTGTAAAGTCTGTTTCTTTGTTATGTGTGGCCAGTGAAGTCTCTGTTCCATTAGTTAGTAGTCTGCTAGTGATTAGAAAGAAATTTCCTTAAACCTCTGCAACCAAAAAATTCTGCCAGTCTTTGCAGATGGGCTCTGCGTGTTGGGACATGCCTTCAGTATTCAGCCAGGCAGTTTAAAACTCCACCTTAGTCTTCACTTCCTGCTTGTGCGGAGACTTAAAGTGAGCCAGAAGAGAGAGCTCTGGGTCTTCGCGGGTCTTTCCTGAGCATGCACAAAGCTCTGGGAATGCACGTACCCTTCTAGATTACCAAGAATATGTCAGAGAATTTCAAAGCCCTCATTCCCCAAAGCATCTCATTCCCAACCTTTCTGGTTAGTTTTGGTTTACTCCAACTGTTTTCCTTTGCCTCGGGCAACAGTAGCTAAAACATATGTCTGTAAATACTTTTAACAAACACCCCCAAGGTAGATACTTTTCCATGAAGAGTTCCAAGTTAGGTGACATAAAGGCAGACCTCTTTTTTTTTAAACAGTCTTCTAGCAAGCCACCAGACAGATGAAAACAAGTTAATTACAATTCTTTCTGAATTAGGTCTATCCTGCTCCCTATATCAGTACCAGGAATGGAGTCTGTTATTTTCAAGGCTATCACTGAGCTGAGAAGCAGATGGGACAAGGGTAGCCAAATGCCACAAAGCTCACTGTTCTTACTGAGATTCAGTCTATTTTCTTGATTAAATGTTCCCCTGATTGCTACAAGCTTTTGGTTAGTTACCAGAGTTCCAAAAAAGTTGATTCTGGGTCAGACACAGTTGTTCATATCCTGTAATCCCAACACTTTCAGAGGCTGAGGCAGGAGGATTGCTTGAGCCCAGAAGTTTGAGACCAGCCTGGGCAACATGGGGAGACCCCATCTCTACAAAAGTTAGCCAGGCGAGGTGGTGCATGCTTGTGGTCCTAGCTACTTGGGAGATGGAGGTGGGAGGATCGCTTAGGCCTAGGAGATCGAGACTACAGTGAGCTGTGATCTTCTGACAGTGTTATTGTTGCTTTTATGGAAGACTGGATTTTCTGGAGCTCCTTACTCTACCGTTTGATTTCTTTTAAATCTAGAATTATGCTAAAATCCAGAAAACATATCATTATCAAAGCATATCATCAAAAAGATGCAAAAATAATAAATTATAAATCATAATACAAAGAAGAGCAAGCAAAATATATGACCTAGTCTTAATATAAAAAACAAATGTAAATTAGATCAAGTTCTTTAAAACACTGTTAACAGTAAATGCAGCAGCTAATTTTTTTTAAGACTCTTTCTCAAAGCATCCCTCCTCCATGTAAATCAAGAGCCTAACACAAAACACAACTCAGAGGAAAAATTCCTACAGGGAGCTAGTTCTTTATTCTCAGTATACAAGGAAAAGCAGTCACCATCATTTGTTATTTGCATCTAATGGAAACTTTACACACACACATACACACACACATATTTTACAAAGAATGTTGAGAAGAATCAGGAAATAGTGGAAAACAACTTTATTAGATTTTCTAAGTATTTAAGTACAGCAAATCCAGATAGTCATTCCACATTTTCCTTGTTTTTAAGATATAGCTGAAATGGGCTATGTCCTGTGAATACAACTGCCCATCAACCATCATGGATAAACATGGAACACATGCGTCTTATGGAACACATCCATTTTATAATTTCATAAGTCAGATATCTATTAATAAAGTTATAGCTTATGGTCGTATCTTGTTCTTTTTTTGGCATCTACATTGCCATAATATAATACCTGAAAGCTTGAAGTTTTGAAACCTTTAACGGTTCATAATTTGTTGAAGGATGGCTATCCTCTGATCTACATTTTGCAAAATATTTTCATTTTTAGATTTATAACCATTATTTAGAATGATCAAGCCAATTATTTTTTTTTTCATTCCTATACCTATTTCCTTCCAATCACTTCTCTATACACCCCTGCTTTCAGCATTTGTCTACTTATAAAACCATATCCAGTCTATTTTGGAGCACAAATATAAGAGATAAAAGAATAGCAGAACACATCCTTTACTACTTGTCCATGACAAAATATTATGTGAGAAATTCCTTCTTCTTAAATGACTGAGTAGAATACCATATTTCTTTTCTTTTTTTTTGTTTGTTTGTTTGTTGTTGTTGTTGAGACAGAGTCTCACTCTGTTGCCCAGGCTGGAGTGCGGTGGGACGATCTTGGCTCACTGCAACCTCCGCCTCCTGGGTTCAAGCAATTCTCATGCCTCAGCCTCCCGAGTAGCTGGGATTACAGGCCTGTGCAACCACACCAGCTAATTTTCAAATTTTTAGTGCAGATGGGGTTTCACCATGTTGGCCAGGCCAATCTGGAACTCTTGACCTCAAGTGATCCACCCATCTCGGCCTCCCAAAGTGCTGGGATTACAGACATGAGCCACCACACCCGGCCTCATATTTTCTCTTGATCCTTAAAAATACATTGTTCAATCATCAAATTTTTAGTTGAGAAAACTCAGATAATGAGATCTTATTTGAAGATTCATAGTAGGTAATTTTGCTTATATGATCCACTTTACCATCGTCATCAGGGTAGAATTTACCTTTCAGTATTCACTTTCTGATTTGTCTAATAATTGTGAAACTTCTTCCTCTGTCAATTTTCTTCTCTTTGCCATTATGAACAAAATATTTAAAAGTATGAATTTACATTCTGTTCAATAAAAGCTAAAAAGAGACCATAAAGATGGTGTCTCCAGTCTCCTTTTATATTACTTAAAAGGTGGCATAATCTTTTGGGCAATGCAACATGAAAATTGTAGGTTAATGCAATGACAAACCAAGGCCCACAGGCCAAATCGGTCCCACAACCTATTTTGTATGACGTGGGAGCTAAGAATGGTTTTCAAATATTTAAAGGGTTGTTTAAGAATAATATGCCACAGAGATCAAATGTAGCCCACAATGCCTACAATATTTTCTAACTGATCCTTCACAAAAAAGTTTGCCAACTTCTACTCTAGCTAATTCCAACATTTTTCTTTTTTTATTTTAGCCCCCTTTTTGTAAGTATAGTTTTGATGAGTACTGATAAAATAATTTCCTGGATGAAATAACAAAATGCTTCAATATATAGGTAAAGTAAGACCAGTAATATCCCCAAATGCTTCTTAGATTTACAAAGTGGTCCATATGGTAACTGCAAGATAAAATGAGTTTTATTCTATTAAAAAACATATAAGTAAATGTTATCTCTATTCTTTATTTTTTTTTTTCCTCTCTGTTCTTTAAGACCTCTACAAAAGAATAAAACTCATGAAGTACCAATCCTTCTAATGGGTAAAAATGCTCAAAACGGAAATTTAAAAATTAAAAGTCCACTGGTTGAGATGTCTGTAAGTGTGCATAGCAGCAAAGAGATGAGGACTAAAGAAAACAGTTACGGGCCGGGCACGGTGGCTCACGCCTGTAATCCCAGCACTTTGCGAGGCCGAGGCGGGCAGATCACAAGGTCAGGAGCTCGAGACCGTCCTGGCTAACACTGTGAAACCCCGTCTCTACTAAAAAAAATAAAAATAAGTTAGCCGGGCATGGTGGCAGGCGCCTGTAGTCCCAGCTACTCCGGAGGCTGAGGCAGGAGAATGGCATGAACACAGGAGGCGGAGTGCCACTGCACTCCAGCCTGAGCGACAGAGCAAGACTCCGTCGCAAAAAAAAAAAAAAAAAAAGAAAAGAAAACAGTTATGGCAAAAGGAAGGAATTCACTATGCAGTAGCATTTCACTGTGATGACATAGCTAAAAAACTACACAGAAACAACTTAAATATGCCTGCTTGAAAGCATTCCTAGTATTGAATATACAAGTTTAGAAATATGTATTTCTAAAAACTCCCTGCTTCATTTCTACTGATACCTAGACAAACCTGAAATTACATTTTCACTAATGTATATTCTAAGAGCTATGTGACTCTCAAAAGCTTATCAGTAATTTTACACTAGATAAAAATATAATTTATCTGATACCATAGTATGTCTGAAATGTACTTAATGAAGCAAAGTATCTAAAGTCCATCACTGTCCTCTATAGAGCACAAAATAAAAGATATAAAACATCCCTATTCTCAAAGAGCTTACACCCTAATGTGGTGGGGGAGGGAGGGCAGTAACAGTCACTTAACCATTCTGAACTGGTTTCATTATCTGGGTAATTTCTTTTCTTTTTGAGACAGAGTCTAGCTTTGTTGTCCAGGCTGGAGTGCTGTGGTGCGACCTTAGCTCACTGCAACCCCTACCTCCCAGGTTCAAGTGATACTCCTGCCTCATATTCCTGAGTGGCTGAAATTACAGGTGTGTGCCACCATGTGCAGCTAATTTTTGTATTTTTAGTAGACACGGGGTTTCACAATGTTGGCCAGGCTGGTCTCGAACTCCTGATCTCAAAGATGCGCCCGCCTCGGCCTCCCAAAGTGCTGGGATTACAAGCGTGAGCCACTGCACCTGGCCCTATCTGGGTAATTTCTAACATCCTTTCTAGTGCTGACATTCTATGATTTTACGAAAATATAACAACCATTTATTGAGTACCAACTGTGTACAAGGTACTACCATGCATTTGTGTACATTATCCCTAAAAAAAAAAAACAAAAAAAAACTTGCACTGCAGGTATTATCTCCATTTTACCTGAATGCTCCTCTGTAATTAAAGGTCTTGGTCAAGATTATACAACCAGTAATGAGTATCACTGAGATCCATAACGAATCATATCACTGTTCATAGCTGTTACAGGTTTTAACAGATGTTTATGTTGTTATAAGTGGAAACCAATATTCAGTTGACTGTCTGAATACTGAAAAGACTATCAAGTTTTCTCATGCATCTGACAATTTATGATACTGCTAAGGCTAGAAATTACTTTCAGAACTTTGGTAAGATATTTTAAGAAAAAAAATTTCAAAAAGTACTGACAGTACAAATATAGAACTAGAAGAAAATACTTTAGGTACAAGTGATTTCTAATTCATCAGAAAAGCAGGCTAAGGCTAGTCAAAGAACTTCACTGAGGAGACTTAGGTAGTCCACTGAGAAAATTCTCAGGACAACCTGGACCTGATCATGAAATGCTCCTCTGGACCAGATTAAATCAAAATAAAAGTGAGTAAATGATATTTTTGCTTCTTGTTATTCAACTCTGAAGGATGTGCAAATTCTAGACTTTGAAGAAAATATGCAGAGTATCTAAATAGAGCTTTTGGCTTCCTGTTATCTAACTCACTTGCATGCTATGAAGGGCTGCAATGTTGAATTTTGGTACAAATATGATGAGAATGAAGACAAATATCTTTAATTCAAAATAAGTCACCAAGATTTTTGCCCTGAAGTTTTTGTCATTATATTCAGAACTTCACTAAGTGGGGTGACAAACAAGGAAAACTTGCTTGTAGTTGACAAGACCCTATAAAAATTACCAAGTCTGGTTTCATAGTTGTCAAATATAAACGTTTATTTCTGTAACATTAATTCTTGGAACACTGTGAAAAGTTAACAATGTATATTGTAATCCCTAGAGGAACCACTAAAAAACTAATGCAAAGGTATACAGTGAAAGAACCAAAGATTTATGGGCTAAAAACACAATCCAAAAGAATGCCAAAAAAGGGGAGAAAAAAAATAACAGCAAGATAAAAATATAAACCTAACCATATAAATAACTGTAAATATTAATGGACTAAACACCCTACTTAAAAAGCAGAGACTAAGTTAAAAAAAGAAAAGGCAGCACCAAACTACATGCTATTTAAGAGACAGAGATTTACATTAAAAGTAAAAGGTAAAAGTATGTTATAAAGGAAATTTATGTTAAAAGAAAAAATATAGCATGTAAACACTATAAGAAAGCTGGAGAAGCTATAAATTTTAGATGAAGCAGACTTTGAGACAGTATTATTACTGGAGATAAAAGACATTTCATATTGGTAAAAGAAACAATTCATCAATTTATACAAACTCAGAAAGCAGAGGAAGAAAAAACCATTGTTATGCATTTATGTTTATCTCATTGCACTCTTACCACTTCTATTCAAAATGGTGTTTGAAGGCCTAGACAACACCACAAGGCAAAAAGAAAAAAAAAAAAAAGAAATCACAGGCATAAAAATTGAAAAGAAAGAAGTAAAAAGTTTTTTTCATAGACACGACATCTGTACAGAAAATCCTAAAGCTACTAGAGCTAATTAGGGACTTTAACAAGATATTCAATATATATCATACCCTTTCCTTCATCCTTCAGGATACAAAGCCAATATACAAAAATCAATTGTACTTCTATAATACTAGCAACAAATAATTGGAAATTTAAAATGTTTTGAGATTTAGAAAAAAAGCCAAAATGCCCAACGAGGAATGGGTAATCAAACCACAGCTTACCAACAAAATATAATTCTAGACTACCAATTTAAAACAAATAGGAAAAAAAGTGGGTGGACTAATCCTCCAGATCACCGTTTCTGAAAGCTTTTTTTTTTTTTTAACTCATCACGTTTTCCTTTTAAATAAAGATGAAAATCTCATCTTCTTTTCCCATCTTAACTCACCTAAACATAAGAATGTATCTGTTTATCACTTTACTTGGTTAATAGGAAAGGAGTGGAGGAAAAGAAAGAGTAACTAAACATTTAATACTTTTGGAACCCATCAAAATTTCATAACCCATTATGAGGTAATATTAAGTAAAAATGGCAGAAAACAGCAGTTACAAGCATGTGAGGAGCGTGTGTGCGCGCGCGTGCACACACACACACACACACATATACACACACACACACAAAGCACAAAACACAATGGAAAGAAATGTGGGGCCGAGCGCAGTGGCTCACACCTGTAATCCCAGCACTTTGGGAGGCCATGGCAGGTGGATTACTCAAGACCAGGAGTTCAAGACCAGCCTAGCCAACATGGTGAAACCTTGTCGCTACTAAAAATACAAAATAGGGTCAGGCGTGGTGGCTCATGCCTGTAATCCCAGCACTTTGGAAGCCCGAGGCAGGAGGATCACAAGGTCAGGAGTTCAAGACCAGCCTTGCTAAGATGGTGAAACCCCATCTCTACTAAAAAGACAAAAATTAGCCGGGCGTGGTGGCAGTTATCTGTAATCCCAGCTACTCAGGAGGCTGAGGCAGAGAATTGCTTGAACCTGGGAGGCAGAGGTTGCAGTGAGCATACAGCTCCAAGAGGTTGCATGCCACTGCACTCCAGCCTCGGCAACAGAGCCAGACTCCGTCTCAAAAAAACAAACAAACAAACAAAAAACATTAGCTGCGCATGGTGGTGCGTGCCTGTAGTCCCAGCTACTCAGGAGGCTGAGGCATAAGAATCACTTGGACCCGGGAGGCGGAAGTTGTAGTGAGCTGAGATTGTGCCACTGCACTCCAGTCTGGGTGACAAAGTGAGACTCCATCTCAAAAAAAAAAGAAAAGAAATGTAAATGTTGTTTTCTCCTTAAATTTACTTTAGGAAAGGAAAATATTACACTTAGAATAGTAAATGAAAAATCTGAGTATCTAGATCCTAATCCCTGCTCTATTTCAGGAACAATAAAAACTTTCTAGATTTCAAGAGCCTTAAATAACAGTAAAATTAAGGAATTAATTATTTTAGGGCCTTTCATTCTAATATTTCATGGCTTTCTGTTATACTTGGCAGGGATATGCTCTATTAGTTTTTCATGTAGTACGAAGTACACTGTATCTTTACTAAGATTCTAAAAACTGTCATGACAATCATGATCCATTACCCATTCAGGATCCTTCCTCCTATACCATTTGTTTTAAAGGCCATTTTAATCCAGGAACTTAGTTCCACTTCTAGGAGTTTCTTCTACAGAAATACAGTACTAGAAACTATGTACAAAGATATGTATAAGAATATTTATTATAGCATTGCTAGTAAAACAATTAAAAAATGGAAACCCAGATTTCCATTAATAGGGAATTAAAGTACAGTATTGCCATATAACATATACCTGTTTGAAAGTGGTAGATCTATGCATACCCACTAAAAGTTAGCAGACTCTCTGAGCAAAAAAATTAACTTCTCTGAAATTCAGTGTCTTGAAAACCAGAGGCTTGGCTGGGCGCGGTGGCTCATGCCTGTAATCCCAGCACTTTGAGAGGCCAAGGCGAGTGGATCACGAGGTCAGGAGATCGAGACCATCCTGGCTAAGACGGCGAAACCCCGTCTCTACTAAAAATACAAAAAATTAGCCGGGCATGGTGGCAGGCGCCTGTGGTCCCAGCTACTCGAGAGGCTGAGGCAGGAGAATGGTGTGAACCCGAGAGGCGGAGCTGGCAGTGAGCCGAGATTGCGCCACTACGCTCTAGCCTGGGCGACAGAGCGAGACTCCGTCTCAAAAAAGAAAAAAAAAAAAGGAAAACCAGAGGCTTATTAACACCAACCTCTTAAGGATGCTGTGAAAGATAAATATATAATACATATGAAAACCTAGAACACTGCATTACACATAGCAGATATTCAATATATGCTACCCTTTCATTATAACACCTTCCTAATTGGTTTCTCTGCCTCTAATCTTAATAAGATTCCCCAAGCCATTCCAGACAATTATTTTCCCAAAACACCATTTTGTTTTGTTTTGGTTTGGCTTTAGAGAAGAGATCTCACTATGTTGACCCACGCCAGTCTCAAACTCCTAGGCTCAAGCAATCCTCCCACCTCAGCCTCCCGAGTAGTTAGGACTATAGGCACACGCCACCATGCCCAGCTCTAAAATACCATATTAAGATCTTGCTCAAACACTTGCTTACAAGAAAAAATTTAAACCCCACATTAGCATGATCATCCATACAACAGTCCCAATTTACCGTTAAAACCTCACCTTTCACTCCACCCAAACAGGAACCTATCATGCCACCCTTAAAAGTCTCCTCCTCACTGTCACTTGAAGATGCACTGCATATTTCTAGTTTTATGACTTTAATCATCTCCAAGTGTGATTCGCATCCACCCACTTCCATCCCATCCAAATCTTACTCATATTTCAAGTTCATGCTCCAGTCTAATCTTCCATAGAGAGATTCTCATTTATCTCAGCTCACTATTCTGTCTCCTCTGAACAATGTCTTGGTGTGATATTTAATATTCACACACACATGCAGATGCTGAAAGTAGGCAGCAAGTAGATGTTCAATAATTACCTGATGAATGAGAACACAACAAAGTCTTTACTACATAAACAGAAAATTTTTCTTCTATAATTTACTTAACAGAAAGGCCGAAAGTAACTTCCCAAGCTTTCACAATGTAAATGGATAATTACATAATATAACAAAAGACCTTATAGCCACACATATTATAGTACCTGCAGGTTCCCACTTTTTATTTTATTTTTTATTTATTTATTTATTATTTTGATACGGAGTCTCCCTCTGTCGCCCAGGCTGGAGAGTGGTGGCACGATCTTGGCTCACTGCAACCTCCACCACCTGGGTTCAAGTGATTCTCCTGCCTCAACCTCAAGAGTAGCTGGGATTACAACCATGCACCACCACACCCAGCTAATTTTTGTATTTTTAGTAGAGACAGGGTATTGCCATGTTGGCCAGGCTGGTCTTGAACTCCTGACTTCAAGTGATCTGCCCGCCTCAGCCTCCCAAAGTGCTGGGATTACAGGCGTGAGCCACGGTGCCTGGCCTGAAGTTTTTAGTTAAACGCCCCTTCCACATTACAGAGACTAAAACCAGCATCTGAAGCCAAAACTGTAAGGAACCTCTTTAAACCTTCCCAAATTTTCCAACTACCAAACCTTATCTACTAAGCATGTGCCTTTTTTTTTTTTCTGAGACGGAGTCTTGGTCTGTTGCCCAGGCTGGAGTGCAGTGGTGCCATCTCGGTTCACTGCAACCTCCGCCTCCCGGGTTCAAGCCATTCTCCTGCTTCACCCTCCCGAGTAGCTGGGACTACAGGCGCACACCACCACGCCCAGCTAATTTTTGTATTTTTAGTAGAGATGGCGTTTCACCATATTGGCCAGGCTGGTCTCGAACCCCTGACCTCATGATCCACCCACCTAGGCCTCCCAAAGTGCTGGGATTACAGGTGTGAGCCACCACACCCGGCCACATGTGCCACTTTTTTGTTATTTTAGGATTTCATATCCCATGTTCCAAAAAAAAAAAAGTTTCTTCTTGTTTCTTAGTATCAAAACATTTATTTTACGTTTTCAAATTTAGTCCTACCTGAGTTCTTAACCATCACCCACAGATTGTTCTAGCAACAGGGTAAAACGTATTTATCACATAACTCCTTTACAGAACCCAGGAGTCACAAAGAATCATCCCTCAAGCAAAACAAAACTCACAGTAACTGGCTTTAAGACACCCAACAAGTACATGTAGTTCTCCCAACAGAGCTCTCTTGACCTCTCCAACAAAAACTGTTCTGTGTGAAGTTAAGAAATCTGTTCACATCACATCATTCAGTACAGAATCATAAGCACTGCCAAAATTTTTCTCTTTTTTTTCCTTTTTTTTTTTGAGACAGGGTCTCACTCTGTCATCCAGGCTGGAGAACAGTGGTGCGATCTTGGCTCACTGAAGCTTCATCCTCCTAGGCTCAAGTGATCCTTCCACTTCAGCCTCCCAAGTAGTGGGACTATAGGCACGTACCACCATGCCTAGCTAAGTTTTTTATTTTTTGTAGAGGCAGACTCTCACTGTGTTACGCAGGTTGGTCTGGAACTCCTTGGCTCAAGTGATCCATCCACCTCAACCTCCTGAAGTGCTGAAATTACAGGCGTGAGCCACCATACCTGGCCCCAAATTTCTTAACATGAAATTTGTTTCGCTTGAATAACTCTCTACCCTCCAGCTCCCATAAAATTATGCTAGACTTGTTACTTAATAAATTCTCAGTTCAATCAAGTGCCTGAAGTTACTTCAGCAAGCCTCTCCCTAACCCTGATGTGCTAGTTAGCAAGGTTTTCCCAATATAATCAAACTTAAACCCACAAGCTTGAAAGGGCACCTGAAAGGCTGAAAAATATAAACCTATTACAAATTCACCTATTCTTATATTTTAATGATACACCATTTCCTACTATGAATACTAAGTCTAATCTTTTATATATAAATTAAGAATTCTGATAGTTTAAACATTCAAAAAGTTTTCCAAACAACTAGTAAAGAACCACCCAAAACATTTTAATAGCATTTTATCATTTGTTTAATGTTGGTATGCTCTAAGTCTCTAAATATACTAAGTTGCTTTATTTTTCTGTAATAAAACATTCTGCTTTACCATCGCAAATATTGCCCTGAAAATTTGTTTTCATGAATAAAACTATGAATAGTCTTGTTATAATGGAAATGATGAGAAACAATTTATTTTTTAAAAAGCCAATGGGCCAAACATATTGGTGTGCATCTGCGGTCCTACCTACTTGGGAGGCTGAGGTGGGAGTACTGTTTGAGCGCAGGAGTTCTAGGTTGTAGTGCACTACGCTGGTTGGGTGTCCACACTAAGTTCGGTAGCAATATGGTGCCCTCCTAGGAATGAGAGACCATCAGGTTGCCTAAGAAGGGGTGAAACAGCCTAGTTCGGAATGGAGCAGGTTCAAAACTTCATGCTGATCAATAGCGGGATCATATCTGTATATAGCCACTGCACTCCAGCCTGGGCAACATAGTGAGACCACATCTCTTAAAAAATAAATAAAAATAAAATGTAAAAATAAAATAAAAAGCAGACAATAAAAGAACTAGTATTATCATAATAAAAACAAATCCATTTTCCCATACTGGATCAAGTATTACTCTGGGATTGAGTTTTAGACTGTTTAACTCTACAAGAGAAAACATATGTCACTGAGAAACTATTAAAGTTTCAGATACAGTAATTGGATTAACTCATTTTTTATTGAACTTTCTCCAGATTGGATGAAATAATACAATAAGGAAATGTCTGGGTTCTTATGATCCTAAAGTGCCTCCCCAATCTCTTAGGTGTCACAAGAGAAAAGACAGCCAAAAGTACAAAAAGGATAGAACATTTTCACTGTTCCCTAAGCATCTCCTGTAGGGAATAACCAAAAAGAAATACTGTGCCCCATTCCAAATTCAAAACATTGGCAAAACTGTGGCAAGAACAGGCAAAGATGGGGGAAATTAAATTGACAATTTGATTGGTATGTCTCGAAAAACAACCAATGTGTCCTGGTCTAGTGGCTGGTGACCAACTTCACCTTAATCAATGCAATGTACTCTGGGTACAAATTAGCTTGCTTCTCCTACTGTATTGCTTATGATTATTATATAGATATAAGTATTTAATCTTTCATGTTTTCCAACTGAATCTTTCTGTTTTCCAACTGATATCACGTTTGTCAAAAAAACTATAAAAGTATCTATTTACATTTATTTCTTTCCTTTTAAAATCAATACATAAATACTCATATATTTATATTTTACTTTTTTTTTTAAGACAGGGTCTCACTCTGTCCCCCAGGCTGGAGTGCAATGGTATGACTGCAGATCACTGCAACCTCTGCCTCCTGGGCTCAAGCAATCCTCCTGAGGCCTCAGCCTCCCAAATAGCTGGGACCAGAGGCATGAACCACTACAATCAGCTAATTTTTGAATTTTTTGTAGAGATGGGGTTTTGCTAGGTTGCCCAGGCTGGTCTTGAACTCCTGAGTTCAAGTGATTCACCTGCCCCGGCCTCCCTAAGTGCCAGGATTATAGGCATGAGCCACCGTGCCCAGCCTATATTTTACTTTAAAATAAGCAGTTGAGAGCTCCCAAGTGAGTATCAAGAGAACATGCTTGATGATGGATGCAGAAAAATATGTTCATGATTTTGTCTTTTCAACCAATGTTGGAACCACTAAATATCCATTTGCCAAAAAAAATTTTTTTGACAGATTCCTTGCAATAAATATTAAATTTAATTCAAATTGGATCCCAGTTATAAAGGTAAAATCTAAAACTATTAAAACCTCTAGGAGAAAGTCTTTGCAACCTTGGGTTAGGCAAAGATTTCTTACATCAAAAGCACAACCCAGAAAAGAACAAACTGAAAAATTAGACTTCATCAAAATTTAAAACTTCTCTACAAAAAACACTGCTAGAGGGGATGGGAAAAAAAACAAAAACACTGTTAGAGAAAAGAACAGCAACAGATTGGGAAAAAATATTTTCAAATCACATACCTGATAAGGAACTTGTATCAAGAATATATATACACATGTACATATATACACACACACACATACATATACACATATATATACATACACACACACACATATAGAACTCTTAAAACAACTTTAAGAAAACAACCCGATTTGGATATTAACCAGAGAAGATATATAAATAGAAAATAAGAACATTAAAAAATGCTCGGAGGCCGGGCATGGTGGCTCACACCTGTAATCCCAGCACTCTGGGAGGCTGAGGTGGGTGTATCACTTGAGGTCAGGAGTTCGAGATCAGCCTGACCAGCACGGTGAAACCCTCTCTACTAAAAAAAATATAAAATCAGCAGGGTGTGGCGGTGCTCACCTGTAATCCCAGCTACTCAGGAGGCTAAGGCAGGAGAATTGCTTGAACCTGGGGATGGAGGTTGCAGTGAGCTGGGATGGCACCACTGCACTCCAGCCTGGGTGACAGAGTGAGACTTGGTCTCAAAAAGAAAAAAAGAAAACTGCTCAATATCACTGGTCATTAGAAAAATGCAAATTAAAACGACAAGGGAATACTACCACACACCTATTAGAATGCTTAAAACTGACCATACCAAGTGTTGATCAGAACATGAAAGAACTGGAACTTTCATACACTGTTGGTTGAAATGTAAAACAAGGCCAGGCGTGGAGACTCGCGTCTGTAATCCCAACACTTTGGGAGGCTGAGGCAGGCAGATCACCTGAGGTCAGGAGTTCGAGACCAGCTTGGCCAACATGGTGAAACCCCATCTCTACTAAAAATACAAAAATCAGCCGGGCATAATGGCGGGTGCCTATAATTCCAACTACTCAGGAAGCTGAGGCAGGAGAATCACTTGAACGTGGGAGGCAGAGGTTGTAGTGAGTCGAGATCATGCCACTGCACTCCTGCCTGGGCAACAGAGTGACATGTGGTCTCAAAAAAAAAAAAATGTAAAACAAAACAACCATGTTGGAACGTAGTTTGACAATTTCTTAAAAGGTAAAACATTTAATTACTGTATGATGCAGCCATTCTACTCCTAGATATTAACCCAAGAGAAATGAAAGCATAGGTCCATACAAAGATTTGCGGACAACTGTTCACAGCAGTTTTATTTTTATGAGCCAAAAACTAGTAACAACCCAAATGTCCATCAGCAGGCAAACAGCTAAACAAATTGTGGCATATCCATACAATGGAATACTACCCAGCAATAAAAAGGAATGAACACCATATAAAAGTGAAAAAAACGGGCCAGGCACAGTGGCTCACACCTATAATCCCAGCACTTTGGGAGGGCAAGGCGGGTGGATCACGAAGTTAGGAGTTCGAGACCAGCCTGGCCAACATGGTGAAACCTCGTCTCTACTAAAAATACAAAAATTAGCCAGGCATGGTGGTGCACGCCTATAATCCCAGCTACTCAAGAGGCTGAGGCAGGAGAATCACTTGAACCCAGGAGGTGGAGGTTGCAGTGAGCCGAGATCACACCATTGCACTCCAGCCTGAGCAACAGTGTGAGACTCTGTCTCAAAAAAAGTGAAAAAAATGAACACCACAATCAAAAGGATTGACATAACATGAATGACTGTAAAAATAATTATTCTGAGTAAAAAAAGCCAGACAAAAAAAAGAATGCATACTGTATGACTTCATCTATATAAAACTCTAGAAAATGCAAACTATTTTATAGTGACATAAAGTACATCAGTAGTTGCCTACAGTGGAGAAGAGGTGGTGGAAACAGGTCCATTCATTGATTGTGGTGACAGTTTCACAAGTGTAGCTATATCAAAATTTATCAAACTGTACACTTCAAATATGTGCAATTAACTGTGTGTCAATTATACATCAATAAAGCTACCACAATCTGTTAATAAAAAATAAATTTTCTTTGCTTTGCTTTTTGAGACAGAGTTTCACTGTTGTCACCCAGGCTGGAGTGCAATGGCACGATCTTGGCTCACTCCAACCTCCACCTCCCAGGTTCAAACGATTCTCCTCCCTCAGCCTCCCGAGTAGCTGGGATTACAGGCGCCTGCCAGCACGCCCAGCTAATTTTTGTGTTTTTAGTAGACAGGGTTTCACCACATTGGCCAGGCTGGTCTCAAACTCCTGACCTCAAGTGATCCACCTGCCTCGGCCTCCCAAAGTGCTGGGATTACAGGCGTGAGCCACCACGTCCAGCCCTCTTTGTTCTTTACAAGATTTCTTCAGAAAGGATAAAAGCCTGCTTAAAAAGGAAACTGAAAAATTAAAATTGGGTCCAATGGATTCTGATGGTGTATCAATAGTTAGAATACATCATATATAAATCAAATATATCTAAACACATATATCCATGATTTCATAATTCTTTAAAAAAATTGTTTTAAGTACCTTTGAAGGATGCTAGGGAATCAACTCATTTTTGAACATTCATACATAAAGAGAAAGAATGAAGCATTTATCCTGCCTTTCCTATGACAACTCCATCCCTGGGTAACAAAACAGTAGATATGCAAGTTTATCTCTACAGACTTTACAGATAATTTAAAAAATGACAAAATTAGAATCATTTTGAACCCCTACTCAATTAATAAATTACAAACAAATGGCTGCTAAGTTTCACACAAAAACATATCCATATATGTACTTCCTGGTGGAAAAACACACCACCACCTATAAGAATCCTGCCAAAACTTAAAAAACTAAAATCTGATTAAATCTCTAAGTCCAAGTAGTTTCTTGGAAATGGAGAAGAGAGAATACATTATCTTTGTATAAAAGACACTTGAGAGATCAACCAATTGCCATGTAAGGACCTTACATGGATGTTGATTAAAAGTATTTAAAAACTTATATAAACATAAAACTTTTGAGACCATTGACAATTTGAACACTGATTACAGATATTCAATTTGATATTAAAAAATCATTTTGGGGCTGGGTGCGATAACTCAGGCCTGTAATCCTAGCACTTTGGGAGGTTGAGGCAGGTGGACTGCTTGAGCCCAGGAGTTCGAGACCAGCCTGGGCAGCATGGCAAAACCCCATCTCTACAAACAAAAAACAACAACAACAAAAAACACAAATTAGCCAGGTGTGGTGATGTGCGCTTGTGAACCTAGCTCCTCGGGAGGCTGAGGTGGGAGGATCACCTGAGCCCTGGAGCTTGAGGCTGCAGTGAGCTGAAATCTTGCTACTGCACTCTGGCCTGGGCCACAGAGTGAGACTGGTCTCAAAAAATATATATATATATATTTTTTTTTAGGCCAGGCACAGTAGCTCATGCCTATAATCCCAGCACTTCTGGAAGGCCAAGGCAAGAGGATCACCTGAGGCCAGGAATTTGAGACCAGCCTGGGCAACATGGCAAGACCCTATCTCTACAAAAAGTAAGTTAGCCAAAGTGGTGGTGCATACCTGTAGTCCTAGCTACTCAGGAGGCTAAGGCAGGAGGATGGCTTGAGCCCAGGAGTTTGAAGCTATAGTGAGCTATAATGTAGACATTGCACTCCAGCCTGGAAAACAGAGTAAGATCCTGTCTCTAAAACAAACAAACAAAAAATTATCTTTAGATGTGATAACAGTATTACAGTTTTTTTAACTGTCTTTTAAAGACATACATTAAAATATTTACAGATTACATGTTCTAATTGTAGAATCTGCTCTCAAATAATATGAAAAGGGAGAAGTACATGGGCATCTAAATAAAATAACATTGTCCATGAGGTGGTCATTTCTGAAGCTGGAGGATGAGTAGAATGGGGTTCAGTATTCCACTTAAATCTGCTTTTCTATATGCTTGAATTTTCTAGTAATAAAAATTTTTTAAATGACTTCAATTTACTTTGTAACTATTTAAGGTACTAGATAAAAATTCTAAATAAATAAAATTGACAAAGGCCAATATCCTCTCTCATATTGTCTTTGGCCATTGTTGGTATGAAGGTTATATTGGCTTCAAATTTTATTAAACTGAATAACTTTGCCTCTTTCTCTATTCTCTGAAAATTATAGAAAATATGAACAATTGGTTTCTTAAAGGTATAGTAGAACTTTGTAAACCCATCTGATGGCTGCATGAGGAAGGAAGAGGTATATTTTTAATTACTGATTTTAATTATTTTAATTTTATTGATATTACATCTATTCAGGATTTTTTTTTTTTTTTTTTTTTTTTGAGACGGAGTCTTGCTCTGTCGCCCAGGATGGAGTGCAATGGCGCGATCCTGGCTCACTGCAAGCTCCGTCTCCTGGGTTCACGCCATTCTCCTGCCTCAGCCTCTCAAGTAGCTGGGATTACAGGCGCCCACCATCACGCCCGGCTATTTTTTTGTATTTTTAGTAGAGATGGGGTTTCAACGTGTTAGCCAGGATGGTCTTGATCTCCTGACCTCGTGATCCGCCCGCCTCAGCCTCCCAAAGTGCTGGGATTACAGGCGTGAGCCACTGCACCCGGCCTTCAGTATTTCAATCTACTCTTGAAAGTAAATTATTTCAGTTTTGTTTGGTATATTCTTCTAGAAAATAGCCAATTTTGTCTGTTCCTATGTCATTTCAAATGTACTGGCATAAAACTTTATAAATTTTATTTGAAACTCTATTAAACTTGTAGTTATTGTTCTTCACATTTTTAATAACATTACTTGTGCTTTCTTTTTCCTTGATTCATCGTTTTTCGTTTTTGTTTTTTTTCTGTCGCCCAGGCTGGAGTACAGTGGCGTGATGTCGGCTCACTGCAACCTCTGCCTCCCTGGCTCAAGCAATTCTCCCGCCTCAGTCTCTCGAGTGCTGGGACAACAGGCGCGCACCACCACACCAAGCTAATTTTTTGTATTTTTAGTACAGACAAGGTTTCACCATATTGGCCAGGCTGGTCTCGAACTCCCCACCTCAGGTGATCCACCTGCCTCGGCCTCCCAAAGCAATGGGATTATAGGCATGAGCCACCACACCCAGCCCTTGACTCAACCTTTTAGAGGCTCATCTTTTCATCAGTCTTTTCAAAGAACCAGATTTTGGTTTCATTGAGCCTCTCTATTGTTTGTTTTCCATCATTAATTTCTACTTTTAGCATCATCATTTTCTTCTTTCTTTGGAATACTTATGTTAAATACTTAGATCATTCACTTCAACCTCACATTTTTTTGTTTCTGTTTTTGAGACAGAGTCTTGCTCTGTTGCCCAGGCTGGAGGGTAGTGTTGCAATCTCTGCTCACTGAACCTCTTAGAAATACTAAAGTCTTCCTAGTAAATTATCTCATTCCTTGTGAGTGAATCTCTTTATCCTTGATAATACTTCTGCCTAATCTAATTTTCTAATTTTTCTTAAAATTCATATACTTATGCAAGCTTTCTTTTGGTTCCTTGTGTTAGAATGTTTCAGATTCACGGCCGGGCGTGGTGGCTCATGCCTGTAATTCCAGCACTTTGGGAGGCCAAGACGGGTGGATCACAAGGTCAGGAGATCGAGACCATCCTGGCTAACAAGGTGGAACCCTGCCTCTACTAAAAATACAAAAATTAGCCAGGCATGGTGGTGGTCACCTGTAGTCCCAGGTACTCGGGAGGCTGATGCAGGAGAATGGCATGAACCCAGGAGGTGGAGCTTGCAATGAGCCAAGATTGTGCCACTGCACTCCAGCCTGGGCAACAGAGCGAGACTCTGTCTCAAAAAAAAAAAAAAAAAAGAATGTTTCAGATTCATTACTCATAAACAGCAATATAATTATTTTGTTTGCTGCCTTTAAATTAAAAAACCTCATTCTGGAATCTCTGTTTTCTCTGGTAAGTTTAATGTGTTTACATTTATATAAACACTTATATAAACTGATTTATACAACTGATAAAGTTGAAATTATTTCCAATGCCTTATTTTCTTTTTACTACACTATGTTTTTTCTTTGCTTTCCCCCTTTTTAAAATTTATTTTATTTCATTTTATTTTTTGAAGATGGAGTCTCACTCTATCGCCCAGGCTGGAGTGCCGTGGTGGGGTCTCGGCTCACTGCAACCTCCACCTCCCGGGTTCAAGCGGTTCTCCTGCCTCAGACTGCCAAGTAGCTGGGATTACGAGCACCTGCCACCACACCCGGCTAATTTTTGTATTTTTAGTGGAGACGGGGTTTTACCATGTTGGCCAGGCTGGTCTTGAACTTCTGACCTTAAAGTGATCCACCTACCTTGGCCTCCCAAAGTGTTGGGATTACAGGCATGAGCTACCACACCCAGCCTTCTTTTCTTTTTCCTCTTTTCCTACATTCTAGTGGACTGTTTTCTCTACTACCTTTCCTCCACTTAGTCTAATGATACGGAAGGTGCACTTTTTTTTTTTTTTTTTTAATGGAGACAGTCTTGCTATGTTGCCCAATCTGGTCTTGGACTCCTAGGCTCAAGTAATCCTCTCACCTTGATCTCCTGAGTAGCTGCGACTATTGGCACGTGCCACCACACCCAGCTTACTTTTACTTACATTTTTAATAGGATTACTTGTAAGTAGAATCAATATTATTACTCTCCTTTTTAAGAACCGGACCTCAAAAAACAGTAACTCAGATACCACCCCTCCTGTCTTATATGTTTTTTTCTAGAACAGTAATTAATTCTTGTGTGTTTGTTATGCTGTTTTACACAATCAAGTTGTCCAGATTTGTCTATAGGTTTACCAATTTCTGTGCTAACTTTGTGTCTTGCATCCTTTTCTACACTCTGGGTTCAACTTCCTCTTATAAAGTACAACTACCTCCAGTAAGTAGTTCTTTCGCTAATGGTCTATGAGTGGTAAACTCTTCATCTCCATCTGAAAATGTTTCTTCACTTTAGAATGACAGTTTTGAAAGTTATTTTATTTTTCCGGCCAGGCATGGTGGCTCATGCCTGTAATCTCAGCACTTTGGGAGGCTGAGGTGGGCGTATCACGAGGTCAGGAGTTCAAGACCAGCCTGACCAACATGGTGAAACCCCGACTCTACTAAAAATACAAAAATTAGCTGGGCATGGTGGTGTGCACTTGTAATCTCAGCTACTTGGGAGGCTGAGGCGGGAGCACTGCTTGAACCCAGGAGGCAGAGGTTGTGGTGAGCTGAGATCGTGCCATTGCACTCCAGCCTGGGCAGTAAGAGCGAAACTCTGTCTCAAAAAAAAAAAGAAAGTTATTTTATTTTTCCTGGGCACTTTAATGATATTATTCTATTTGGTTTTGGCTTCTATTAATGCTCTTGATAAGTCTGCTAAACTAACTGCTGTTCAGCTATAAATGACTTTTCTCTCTCTCGCTGCTTTATTACTTTATATTTAATGTTCAGTAATTTTACTAGAATGTACTGAATTATCTATTTATATTTTTCTACTTACAGATACACTGTCTACTTCTAGGCACAACCAAAGCGAAGAATAAAAAATGATTTAAGAGACACTACCATCTTAATTTTCCCAAAGATTGTTCAAATACTATGTCATATGTACAAAGGGTATGTGTACCATGAATGCCCTAGAGCAGAAGTACTCAAACTTTAGCTTGCAACACAAACATTTGGGAACTTATTTACAGTACAGACTTCTAGATTCCACACCCAATTTCTGAGTCACCAGCTCTGCTGTCTTGCCAGGAATCGGCATTTCTAACAGATTCCCAGGTGATGCTGACACTGCAGATCAGGAAGGAGCTCATGCTTTAAGAACCATAGCCGTAGGGATTTATGATAATTATCTCATGAAACCCCCACTGAGAAGGACTATAGGGACTTAATCTGCTCCTTAAAATTAGAGATTAGTATTTATCATCAATTCTAAACAATTTTTAGCTTTAAATATTGCTCTCTCCCATTTCTTTCTTTCTTTCTTTCTTTTCCTTTTGAGATGGAATCTCACTCTGTCACCCAGGCTGGAGTGCAGTAGCATGACCTTGGCTCACTGCAACTGCAATCTCCACCTCCTGGGTTCAAGCGATTCTCATGCCTCAGTCTCCCAAGTAGCTGGGACTACAGGCACACGCCACCATACCTGGCTAATTTTTTGTATTTTACTATACAGGGGGTTCCACCATGTTGTTTAGGCTGGTCTTGAACTCTTGAGCTCAGGCAATCCACCTCCTCGGCCTCCCAAAATGCTAGGATTACAGGCGTGAGCCACCACACCCAGCCTCCCATTTCTCCTTGTAGAATACCAACTATATAAAACACTAACAGCTACCTCCTCTGTGAGGAGGTAGAACTGTCCCAGTTCATTCTTCACAGAGGCCTCAGAGCAAAATAAAATCAGATATCATTCCTTTACCCAAAATTGTTCACTGGCTTCTCTACACCTACAAGAGCAGTTGTTTTGGGGGAGGGATACATGAATGGGCTTCAGAGTCGAAGCAAATATTTGAGTATTTACATTATGGTACACATACTTTGTAGAATACTATGGAATAGGTCTGTGACCTAAGCATGTTAAAAACTGCTGACCTATTACATTCCCAATGAGTCAATGTGCTACATAAAACTTCATAATCCATGCCTATCTTTCTCACATATACCCTGATGTCACTCTGAGGACACCATGCTTTCGAACTTTCACCTTATGCCTCTATTACCTCCACCTAGAAAAGAATGTCCAATAGATCTCTCATAGGCCTGACAAAGTCCTACTTGTCTGCCAAAGAGCTCCAATATCACCTCCTCCAGGAAAGCTTCCCCAACCCACTTACGAGTTAATTGCTACCTTTTCTATTCTCCCTCCACACTTTGTACAAACATCCACTATTACTTTTCACCATTCCAATTACTGGTCTACAGAAATGTCTTCCTCTATGAGTTATCTCAGTCAAGAACTTAATCACTACCTTTATATCCCCATAACAGATACACAAATGTTTGGTAAATATATAAACATGTCACCTACATGGTACCTAAACATAATTTTCCTTGGACTCCATAAACAGTTTCTAGGAGAATATATATTTTTATTTTAAGAATTTTCACGCCTGTAATCCCAGCACTTTGGGAGGCTGAGGTGGGTGGATCACCTAAGGTCAGGAGTTCAAGACCAGCCTGGCTGACATGGTGAAACCCCATCTCTACTAAAAATACAAAAAATTAGCAAGGTGTGGTGGCAGGTGCCTGTAATCCCAAGTACTAAGCAGTCTGAGGCAGGAGAATCACTTGAACCCAGGAGGCGGAGATTGCAGTGAGCAAAGATTGTGCCACTGCACTCAGCCTGGGCAACTAGAGCAAAACTCCATCTCAAAAATAAATAAAATAATTAAAAAATTTTAAAAAGGAAATTTCAGGTCTGTCTTCATCTAGATTTTCAAGAGAACCAGAGATTCAATAGATACAAATGGCACCAAATCTAGTTTCATTCTCACATTTCTTCACAAAATGCCTCAAAGTATCAAAGCAAAGAATTACGGCTCTGCAAACAACACAAAGATACTCCTCGAGAAGCGCAACTCCAAGACACATAATTGTCAGATTCACCAAAGCTGAAATGAAGGAAAAAATGTTAAGGGCAGCCAGAGAGAAAGCTCGGGTTACGCACAAAGGGAAGCCCATCTCACTAACAATAGACCTCTCCGCAGAAACTCTACAGGCCAGAAGAGAGTGGGGGCCAGTATTCAACATTCTTAAAGAAAATAATTTTCAACCCAGAATTTCATATCCAGCCAAACTAAGCTTCATAAGTGAAGGAGAAATAAAATCCTTTACAGACAAACAAATGCTGAGAGATTTTGTCACCACCAGGCCTGCCTTATAAGAGCTCCTGAAGGAAGCACTAAACATGAAAAGGAACAACCGGTACCAGCCACTGCAAAAACATGGAAATTGTAAAGACCATTAATGCTAGGAAGAAACTGCATAAACTAACGAGCAAAATAACCAGCTAACATCATAATGACAGGATCAAATTCACACATAGCAATATTAACCTTAAATGTAAATGGGCTAAATGCTCCAATTAAAAGACACAGACTGGCAAATTGGATAAAGAGTCAAGACCCATCGGTGTGCTGTATTCAGGAGACCCATCTCACGTGCAGACACACATAGGCTCAAAATAAAGGGATGGAGGAAGATCTACCAAGCAAATGGAAAACAAAAAAAGGCAGGGGTTGCAATGCTAGTCTCTGATAAAACAGACTTTAAACCAACAAAGATCAAAAGAGACAAAGAAGGCCATTACATAACGGTAAAGGGATCAATACAACAAGAAGAGCTAACTATCCTAAATATATATGCACCCAATACAGGGGCACCCAGATTCATAAAGCAAGCCCTTAGAGACCTACAAAGAGACTTAGACTCCCATACAATGATAATGGGAGACTTTAACACCCCACTGTCAACATTAGACAGATCAACGAGACAGAAAGTTAACAAGGATATCCAGGAACTTAACTCAGCTCTGCACCAAGCAGACCTACTAGACATCTACAGAACTCTCCACACCAAATCAACAGAACATACATTCTTGTCAGCACCACATCGCACTTATTCCAAAATTGACCACATAGTTGGAAGTAAAGCACTACTCAGCAAATGTAAAAGAAAAAAAATTATAACAAACTGTCTCTCAGACCACAGGTCAATCAAACTAGAACTCAGGATTAAGAAACGCACTCAAAACCGCTCAACTACAAGGAAATTGAACAATCTGCTCCTGAATGACTACTGGGTACATAACGAAATGAAAGCAGAAATAAAGATGTTCTTTGAAACCAATAAGAATAAAGACACAGCATACCAGAAACTCTGGGACACATTCAAAGGAGTGTGTAGAGGGAAATTTATAGCACTAAATGCCCACAAGCGAAAGCAGGAAAGATCTACAATTGACACCCTAACATCACAATTAAAAGAACTAGAGAAGCAAGAGCAAACACATTCAAAAGCTAGCAGAAGGCAAGAAATAGCTAAGATCAGAGCAGAACTGAAGGAGATAGAGACACAAAAAACCCTTCAGAAAATCAATGAATCCAGGAGCTGGTTTTCTGAAAGATCAACAAAATATATAGACCACTAGCAAGACTAACAAAGAAGAAAAGAGAGAAGAATCAAATAGACACAATAAAAAATGATAAAGGGGATATCACCACTGATCCCACAGAAATACAAACTACCATCAAAGAATACTATAAACACCTCTACGCAAATAAACTAGAAAATCTAGAAGAAATGGATAAATTCCTTGACACATACACCCTCCCAAGAATAAACCAGGAAGAAGTTGAATCCCTGAACAGACCAATAACAGGCTCTGAAATTGAGGCAATAATTAATAGCCTACCAAGCAAAAAAAGTCCAGGACCACACGGATTCACAGCCAAATTCTACCAGAGGTACAAAGAATAGCTGGTACCACTCCATCTGAAAATATTCCAATCAATAGCAAAAGAGGGAATCCTCCCTAATTCATTTTATGAGGCCAACATCATCCTGATACCAAAGCCTAGCAGAGACAACAAAAAAAGAGAATTTTAGACCAATAACCCTGATGAACATCGATGCAAAAATCCTCAATAAAATACTGGCAAACCGAATCCAGCAGCACATCAAAAAGCTTATCCACCATGATCAAGTGGGCTTCATCCCTGGGATGCAAGGCTGGTTCAACATACACAAATCAATAAATGTAATCCAGCATATAAACAGAACCAAAGACAAAAACCACGTGATATCTCAATAGATGCAGAAAAGGCCTTTGACAAAATTCAACACCCCTTCATGCTAAAAACTCCCAATAAACTTGGTATTGACGGCACATATCTCAAAATAATAAGAGCTATTTATAACAAACCCACAGCCAATATCATACTGAATGGGCAAAAACTGGAAGCATTCCCTTTGAAAACTGGCACAAAACAGGGATGCCCTCTCTCACCCCTCCTACTCAACATAGTGTTGGAAGTTCTGGCCAGGGCAATCAGGCAAAAGAAAGAAATAAAGGGTATTCAATTAGGAAAAGAGGAAGTCAAATTGTCCCTGTTTGCAGATGACATTGTGTATTTAGAAAACCCCATCGTCTAGCCCAAAATCTCCTTAAGCTGATAAGCAACTTCAGCAAAGTCTCAGGATACAAAATCAATGTGCAAAAACCACAAGCATTCTTACACACCAATAACAGACAAACAGAGAGCCAAATCATGAGTGAACTCCCATTCACAATTGCTTCAAAGAGAATAAAATACCTAGGAATCCAACTTACAAGGGATGTGAAGGATCTCTTCAAGGAGAACTACAAACCACTGCTCAACAAAATAAAAGAGGATACAAACAAATGGAAGAACATTCCATGCTCATGGATAGGAAGAATCAATATTGTGAAAATGGCCAGACTGCCCAAGGTAATTTATAGATTCAATGCCATCCCCATCAAGCTATCAATGACTTTCTTCACAAAATTGGAAAAAACCACTTTAAAGTTCATATGGAACCAAAAAAGAGCCTGCATTGCCAAGACAATCCTAAGCCAAAAGAACAAAGCTGGAGACATCACGCTACCTGACTTCAAACTGTACTACAAGGCTACAGTAACCAAAACAGCATAGGAACCAAAACAGAGATATAGACCAATGGAACAGAATAGAGCCCTCGGAAATAATACCACACATCTACAACCATCTGATCTTTGAGAAACCTGACAAAAACAAGAAATGGGGAAAGGATTCCCTATTTAATAAATGGTGCTGGGAAAACTGGCTAGCCATATGTAGAAAGCTGAAACTGGATCCCTTTCTTACACCTTATACAAAAATTAATTCAGGATAGATTAAAGACTTACATGTTAGCCCTAAAACCATAAAAACCCTAAAAGAAAACCTATGCAATACCATTCAGCACATAGGCATGGGCAAGGAATTCATGACTAAAACACCAAAAGCAATAGCAACAAAAGCCAAAATTGACAAATGGGATCTAATTAAACTAAAGAACTTCTGCACAGCAAAAGAAACTACCATCAGAGTGAAGAGGCAACCCACAGAATGGGAGAAAATTTTTGCAATCTACCCATCTGACAAAGGGCTAATATCCAGAATCTACAAAGAACATAAACAAATTTACAAGAAAAAAATCAAACAGCCCCATCAAAAAGTGGACAACGGATATGAACACACACTTCTCAAAAGAAGACATGTATGTAGCCAACAGACACGTGAAAAAATGCTCATTATCACTGGTCATCAGAGAAATGCAAATCAAAACCACAATGAGATACCATCTCACGCCAGTTAGAATGGTGATCATTAAAAAGTCAGGAAACAACAGGTGCTGGAGAGGATGTGGAGAAATAGAACACTTTTACACTGTTGGTGGGACTGTAAACTAGTTCAACCATTGTGGAAGACAGTGTGGTGATTCCTCAAGGATCTAGAACTAGAAATATCATTTGACCCAGCGATCCCATTACTGGACATATACCCAAAGGATTATAAATCATGCTGCTATAAAGACACATGCACGTGTATGTTTACTGTGGCAGTATTCACAATAGCAAAGACTTGGAACTAACCCAAATGTCCATCAATGATAGACTGGATTAAGAAAATATGGCACATATACACCATGGAATACTATGCAGCCGTAAAAAAGGATGAGTTCATGTCCTTTGTAGGGACATGGATGAAGCTGGAAACCATCATTCTGAGCAAACTATTGCAAGGACAGAAAACCAAACACTGCATGTTCTCACTCATAGGTGGGAATTGAACAATGAGAACACATGGACACAGGAAGGGGAACATCACACACCGGGGCCTGTTGTGGGGTGTGGGGAGTGGGGAGGGATAGCATTAGGAGACATACCTAATGTAAATGACGAGTTAACAGGTGCAGCACACCAAAATGGCACATGTATACATATGTAATGAACCTGCACGTTCTGCACATGTACCCTAGAAGTTAAAGCATTATAGATAAATAAATAAATAAATAAAAAGAATTATGGCTCTGCAATGTCAACAGAACCAAAAGAAGAACATCGGCAGGGTGATCAAATCTCGTTCAATAATCTTAACGGAAGAAAATAAGTACTTCTATTCTATTTGCTTTATACAAGTCTATCTGGTTTATCTTCTCACTTAGCACATGTATGTGTGTATATATATTTTTTATATATAATATGTATTTTATATATAATATATATTTTATATGTAATATATATTTTATATGTCATATATATTTTATATGTAATATATATTTTATATATAATATATATTTTACATATATAATATATGTTTTATATGTAATATATATTTTATATATAATATATATTTTATATGTAATATATTTTTATATATAATATATATTTATATGTAATATATATTTTATACATATATATTTTACATGTAATACATAGTATATATAGTATATATACTATATATACTATATATAGTATATATACTATACATACACTATATATGGTATATATACTATATATACTATATACACACTATATATACTACATATAGTATATATATACTATATATAGTGTATATATAGTATATAGTGTATATATAGTATAGTATATACTATATATTATATAATATATATTTTATATTTATATAATATATAATATATATTTTATATTATATAATATATATTTTATATTTATATATTATATATTATATATAATATATTTTATATTTATATATTATATATTATATTATATATTTTATATATAATATAATATATAATTTTATATTATATAATATATAATATTTTATATTTATATAATATGTAATATATATTTTATATTATATAAATATAATATATATTTTATATTTCTATAATATATAATATATATTTTATACTTATATAATATATAATATATATTTTATATATTATATATTACGTATTATATATTTTATATATTGTATATTACGTATAATATATATTTTATATATTGTATATTACGTATAATATATATTTTATGTTGTATATTATGTATAATATATATTTGATATATAACGTATATTACGTATAATATATATTTGATATATAACGTATATTACGTATAATATATTTGATGTATAACGTATATTACATATAATATATATTTGATGTATAACGTATATTACGTATAATATATATTTGATGTAGAACGTATATTACGTATAATATATATTTGATGTAGAACGTATATTACGTATAATATATATTTGATGTAGAACGTATATTACGTATAATATATATTTGATGTAGAACGTATATTACGTATAATATATATTTGATGTAGAACGTATATTACGTATAATATATATTTGATGTAGAACGTATATTACGTATAATATATATTTGATGTAGAACGTATATTACATATATATTTTATATATAACATATATTACATATAATATATATTTGATATATAACGTATATTACATATATATTTGATATATAACGTATATTACATATAATATATGATATATAATGTGTATTACACATAATATATATGTGATATATAATGTGTATTACACATAATATATATTTTATACATAATATATATATTTTTATATATATATATATTTTTTCTTTGAGACAGAGTCTCGCTCTGTCACCCAGGCTGGAGTGCAGTGGTGGGATCTTGGCTCACTGCAAGCTCCACCTCACAGGTTCACACCATCCTCCTGCCTCAGCCTCCCGAGTAGTCGGGACTACAGGCGCCCACCACCACGCCCGGCTAATTTTTTTTTATTTTTTAGTGGAGACAGGGTTTCACGGTGTTATCCAGGATGGTCTCGATCTCCTGACCTCGTGATCTGCCCGCTAGGGCCTCCCAAAGTGCTGGCACACAGGAATGAGCCGCCGCGCCCGGCCAAAAAAAATATTTTTATGAAGGTTATACTACACAAAATGAACAACAAGAGGAGCCCAGGAAGTCTTTCACTAGTTTTCAAATGTTTCTGTATTGTCTTTTTAAAAAAACAATGTTTTGTATTACTTTAACAACCAGAAAAACACAATCTAAAGGGGGAAAAGTCATATTCCATGTTATGCTATTTAAGAAAAAAGTTTGATTAATTATAAAACTACTTTAATATATTATTCTTACCAGATTTAAGACCTGAAATTTTGAAGATGGCACTTGGCTTCCCATTCGTGACAAATCCTAGGAGTTGCCATACTGGCATTCCATTTGAATCAGGATAAGAAAAGTAGACAGATCCTCCCATTCCCTCAGGAAATGGGATTGTTCCCAGCATAAAAACCACAACATGGTTGATACTTTCATAATCAGGTAAGTCAAAAACAAATTTATCCTCTGCCACTTGCTGTGCAGCTGTTTGCACCTAGAAAATAAGAAACTTGTCTCAGTTCAATAGTTCTATGAGTTTCTGTAACTCTTAACAGTATCATTTATAAGTTATATTACCAGCATAATCCATTATAGTCTTTCTATCAAATAGAATGTTAAATCTGACAGTCTTAAATACATACTTAGTTTTACAATCATAATCTACTAAATGCAATCTTCTAAAAATATAACTCGGGCGGATCACAGCGGCTCACACCTGTAATCCCAACACTTTGTGGGAGGCCAAGGCGGGCAGATCACCTGAGATCAGGAGTTCAAGACCAGCTTGGCCAACATTTTTAGGAGAGATGGCAAAACCCCATCTCTCCTAAAAATACAAAAATTAGCCAGGTATGGTGGCTCATGCATAAGTATTCCCAGCTACTCGGGAGGCTGAGGCAGGAGAATCGCTTGAACCCAGGAGGTGGATGTTGCAGTGAGCTGAGACCACACCATTGCACTCCAGCCTGGGCAACAAGAGCAAAACTGTCTCAAAAACTAAAAATAAAATAAAAATAAAAATAAATTATTTCAGAGGTGCCCTGAAAGGATTTTACTTACATAAAAAATAACTAGGCCAGGCATGGTGGCTCACGGCTGTAATCCTGGCACTCTGGGAGGCCAGGATCACACGACGTCAGGAGTTCGAAACCAGCCTGGCCAACATGGAGAAACCCCATTTCTACTAAAAATACGAAATTAGCCAGGCGTGGTGGCACGTGCCTGTAATCCCAGGTACTCGGGAGGCTAAGGTAGGAGAATCACTTGAACCCAGGAGGTAGAGGTTGCGGTGAGCTGAGATCGCACCATTGCACCAGCCTGGGTGACAAGAGCTAAACTCCGTCTCAAAAAAAAATAAATAAATAAAAATAACTATAGCTTCAGAATGTTGTAAAAATGAAAGGTTATTCAAAACACATCACCTAAGCTCTCACCCTCCAGCTTAAAGATAAAGGGGCCAGGCACAGTGGCTCATGCCTGTAATCCCAGCACTTTGGGAGGTCGAGGCAGGCAGCTGGCTTGAGCTCAGGAGTTCAAGACCAGCCAGGGCAACATGGCAAAATCCGATCTCTACAAAAACTACAAAAATTAGCCAGGGGTGGTGGCATGCGCCTTTGGTCCCAGCTACTCGGGAGGCTAAGACCAGATAATCACTTGAACCCAGGATGTCAAGGCTGCAGCAAGCCGAGGTTCCGCCACTGCACTACAGCCTGGATGACAGAGCATGACCCTGTCTCAAAAATAAATAAAAGAATCTCAGGTAATTAAAACAGGTAAGCAATCCAGAAGTAATTAGGCAATCCTCCTTATTCACAAATCCTGTATCTGAATTCACCTACTCACTAAAACTCACTTGTAATCCTAAATCAATGCTTGCTGCATTTCTGCAGTCATTCATGGACATACTCATATGAACAGTAGTAAAAAATGTGAGTTGTAGGCCTGGCACAGTGGCTCACGCCTGTAATCCCAACACTTTGGGAGGCCAAGGCGGATTGATCACCTGAGGTCAGGAGTTCCAGATCAGCCTGGCTAACATGGCGAAACGTAGTATCTACTAAAAATATAAAAATTAGCTGGGCATGGGGGCACATGCCTGCAGTCTCAGCTACTCAGGAGGCTGAGGCATGAGAATTGCTTGAACCTGGAGGTGGAGGTTGCGATGAGCGGAGATCACACCATTGCACTCCAGCCTGGCTGACAGAGTAAGATTCCGTCTCAAAAAAAAAAAAAAAAAAAAAAGTGAGTTGTGCAACTCACACACTGGCAGCTGAGGTAGAACATGCCATCTTGTTTCAGTCCTCGTAATATGAAAAAGTGTCCTTTTCACAGTCTCATCTATTTAAAGCATTTTTGTGATTTTTGTTGGTGACCGTGCTGTTTAAAATGACCAAGTTCAAGTGCTGGCTAGTCTTCCTAAGTGCAAGAAGGCTATGACATGCCTTACAGAGAAAATATGTGTGTTAGGTAAGTTTTCCCTCTATAATATCCTATCTACTGATACAAATAAACTTAAGAAAAACATACTGCTATGTAATTTCAACTATCTATTAGTTATAAAGTAGTATCAACTGGCTGCCCTAAATTAAGTCTCAAGATACAAAGGCAGTGTTCCGAAAGTCAAATTCTGATTCCCTCTTCAGAAGTATTCTGACCCACTTTAAAATCCTCCAGCTTTAGTATAAAGAATAAAACAAAGGAAGAACACAAACCAAATGGCCTGTATTAGTATTAAATTCAATTTCACCAGTCTTTGGCATGCATATAACCTAAAAAGCATGGGAAATTATTATTTATGAATCTTGAAATAACCACCAGGCAAAATAAATATTTCTTAAGTGTCAACTTTGTATAGGTACTGAACAGTCTGCAAATCTGTATCATCACACTCTAATTTTTGACATTAAGAAAAGGTGTATCACTTTAAGAAAAAAAATCTTAAGAAATAAAAACTGGGTTCATAAGTTTAGATAAGTGGATTTTTCTTATAACAGAGTCGTATAGTTAAGTTCTGAGATGCCACTAGGTCTATTTGTCCTTCACTTTGATGTGTCCTAATACTCCATAATTAAAGGACCAAGTATCCCCAATATATAGAGGCAGGTATTACCATAACTAAATTTCCTTCCAAATTAGTTGACAACGTGAGAGATACATGGATTCCAAATAGGCTTTTTATTCTTTAAGAAACACAATTTTAATGTCATTCATTAATAACACTCACTCGTCTGAGTCACACAATCATTCCAGGTTTGTCCTTTTTCCCTATTAAGAGCAGGGCAAAATTATCTCACCAGGATTATGAATTACCACCATCACCACAGGGGTCTCCCAGTCATTCAAGAGACAAACTTTATGAGGCTAGTCATCTCCAACTTATCTTTCTGGCTTCTTAGAACTGTATATGTACAGAATACAATACATTATCAAAACTTGATGGGAAAAAAAGACAATTCAGCAAAGGGACTGCAACATTTTAAAAAGCCAGGAGAAAAAAGAAGGAAAAATACTTCTAGGGGAAAGGAATCAGGCCTGAAAATTGATGTCTGTGTGGTTTCTAAGGAAACAAACAAGATTCACCTTCCAGATTATTCCTAAAGAATTCCAGGTGCTGTTCTCATTTACTGTAACAATTTGGCAAGGTAAGTTATCTATTTTGACCCATAAGGAAACACACTACTCGCATCCTTCTCTGGTTATCTCAGATACGGCTCACACGTTAAGTTTCAGCCAACTTCCAATTAAATTAAGCTTATTTTTACTCGGGTTCTTCCAAAGGGACCCAAAAGATATACATTCCCTGAGCACTTTAATCTTTGAAAAACAGTTTGCTATAGACCAAATTCAATCCCAAATTCACCTCTACCTCAAGTTAATAAAGAAGGTATTTATACTGGCGATTGAACTTAGTTCCGTAACTGCAAAATGTCAAAGATAAAGACCATCTCACGAGTTATGAGGATTAAGTTCAAAGTGCCAAATAAGCGCCACACATAAGGCTGAGTGACCAAAGGCGTGCATTGCACTTAGCCCAGTACTTGGTACAAAATGCACACTTAATACATGCCAACTTATACTGTGACTACTATTCGAAAGAATCTGAATAGAGCTGGGCAAAGGAGAGCACCCAGCTTCCCACGCTCCATCCTCACATACCCACCCAAAATATAATAAGTGGGCTTCCCCGCATCCCTAGCGCCTGCGCACCCTCCCTGCCGTAGGGCTTCGCCCTCGGTATCCTGACCCCTTCCTGATATCACCCGGTCCCATTCTCACCAGCCTCCCCGCCACCAAGCAGCCAAACATGGCGACGGCAGCTCCGTTCAGCCGGCAGTGACCCGAAGCCGGCGACTAGGAGTCCTGGGGCTACTGCCCTAGTCGAGACTAAGAACCTTCCAGAATTTGCGGGAGGGTGTCTGCCCCTCCACTACATAGTGACTGGGCCAGCGGCAAGAATGCCTCTGCCCCCGCGAACTCTGACCTTCTCTTCCTAAGCAGCCCACCGCTCAGGCAACAAGTACTTCCGGGGCTTACACCCGGTTTTCCCCACTAAGGAAGAAAGGCGGGCCAGCGCCAGTACAAGACTACAAGTCCCAGAACAAGTCCCAGAGGGCACCGCGCCAGTTTCCGGGAAGGTAAGCCTGGAGGCTTTGCACACTGGGATCGGTAGTCCGGGTGTTTTATAGCCACAAAATCTGTGGATCCGTCATTTCCATCTACAATCCTGGGAAGAGATGCTTCTAACGTTTCTGTGACATCTGAGAGATTAACGGTGCACTTTTACAATAATCACGTCACTAGATCTTTACAAAAACCCTATGAGGTAAGTATTATAATCCAAATTTTATAGGAGTGATCAGCCTCAAATCTTTACACAGCAGTAAATGTTGGAGGCTGAATTCAAGTCCTAATCCAAATCCGGGTTTCTTTCTGCTACACCGTGTCTCAGAAGTATTAATCTTTAACCAATTGTTTTGTACTTGTCTACAATTTATAGTAGTTCTTTCCAGCTTCACTTAGTTCTCCCATTCATTTGCTGTACAATTGTGGACGAGTTGTAGATGTCTTTGTGCTTCAGTGCCCCTCCTTTGCAAAAGACAAATAATGAGCCTATTGCCTAGGGTTGCTGTGAGGATTAAATGAGCTAATATGTATAAAACACTTAGAACAGTGCTTGGCTGTGCTTAATTAGTGGGAGTTTTATTGTAAAAATGTCTATTTTTTTCTATGTGGATTTGCAGAAAAGTTTCATAGGAAATACAAAACAATAGCCAAAAAAAAAAAAAATACTGGCATTAAGTACCGATTGCCACCAATACTTATTCTCCCTTTCACAGCTCCAATTCCTTTTCTTCTTGAATAGGATAGTAAAGGGTCTCTGTCCAATTTGAAATATCTGAGCTTGGCCACCAGCCGTAAAGCAGGTCTGTCTTCCCAGTTCTCAGTTTACATATGGGGGATCAGTGTTTGGAACAGTCCTCTGGCCTCCACTGTGGATCCCTAAACTGATCACCTATCTTATCACCGATACTCCTTTGAGATAGCTGTGCCAAAGGTGAAGAGGTAGGAAAGGATCTACCAATGTTTCCAACTTACTATCTAAAAAGTCCTAGAACCTTCAGAATAAAAAGGCCATTCATATGAAGACCACTTCATAAATTAAGGCACCCACACTACCTGGGTTCAGAGCCCATCTCTGCCATTTATTAGTTACATAATCTCAGGCAAGTTAACCTAACACTCCCATACCTCCTTTTCCCCATCTTTAAAATGAAGTAATAGTAGTATCTACCTCATAAAGTTGTTTTGAGGGTTCTTACATGTAAAGTACTCAATAGTGGCCAGAATGTAGCTTACTCAATAAATGTTAATATTTAGCATTATTGCCCTTCCTAATTTTCCATGTCTTCTTCATACCCACCTTGTGCACTAGCCATACTTTTGAATTCTCTGAGCAACTCCTACTTTTAAATTTGTATGTGCTTATGCAACTTGTTTTATCTCCCTGTAATATTCACTTGGTTATTTCTTACACATCCTCTCACTTTTCTTCACTAATCTTTCTATGACCCACCTGATAGTCATTTCTTCTCCTACCCAGCAATCTTATATGTAATGGATTGAGAACTAGCTAGCTTAGAATTTTTTTTATAAATTACAGATGATGTTTATTAATTGTCTCAATCTCTGTTATGTGAGATATGAGCTTTTTCTCCATTTTGCTTGTGAACTGTCTTAGTTATAGATTGTACAAAGAGTTAGAGGCAGTGAGTACAGTATCATATCTCTAGAGTAGCGAGGCAGTGAGTACAGTATCATATCTCTAGAGTAGCCAGTATTCCAGCTACCAAACTATATTATTTGTACATACAGTAGTTCTTTGTAACTTCTGCGGGCAGAACTAGATACAGTGTGAGGAAGTGAAGAAAAAATGTTTCAGGGAAAAAAATCTTTCCAATAATCAGAGCTCTCTGGAATAAGAATAGATAGTCATGGAATAGAGTGAATGCTCCTATTCACATTGATATTTTAACCAATGCTGAAATCCACTTACATTGTTGAGGAGACTTACGTAAAATCGGGGAAATTGGCTGAAAACCTCAGAGGTACTTCCCCCCATCTCAAACTATATGATTCTATGGAGTAAGAACCAGTTATAGTTTAATTGTGGCCAGGGTATCAGGGATTCTGAATCCTGGTTTTAGCTCTTCATTAATTAACCTAATGATGAGATCATTTATTTTATCATTTTGGCCATTATGTTTCTTCCAATTCTAGGTTGAATTCTGACTTGAAGAGAGCAAAAAAATATTTTTTCTCTTCTCTGAAAAATTTTTCTTTACAAAACAAGGAGAACAACAAATAGACACACAAACTCTGTCTTCCCTGAACTGGGAGATATCTGTAACCCCAAGTCACAACAGATATCAATGGAAAGTAGATAAAAGAAAGGCAAATGACTTAGCAGAGGCGTGGAAGATCAAACTCAGGTACTACAGAGAAAGATAAATATCAGAGAAGCTCAGGAACTGGAGATATCAGGGGCCACAGAATGCAAGGGTAAGACAGGTAGATTGCTTAAAATCAGTGTTAAGATGTTTATATCTGTTCCTCATCCACACCTTGCAAAAGGCCACTGGTATGAAATCTCTGTGGAAAAAAATTAAATCAGAGGCACCCTGGGTACTAGGAAACCATATACTGAAAAAAAGTGGTTGTAAATTAAGGCCACCATGTACAGATTCGGTCCTAAATAAGGACACCCAAATGAGAGAGGAGTCCTTGGCTCACCAAGTCAAACATATCCCAGACTATGTCCACCCAAAGAGGGGTGGCTTTTTCTAAAGCATCCATGTGAGAGTGCTTTGTACTATATCATCCATGCAGAGATAGCTCTTTTTTACATCCCTCATCCATAGGGGAAAAGGGTCACGTTTTAAGAATTGATGGAAAAATCCAACACTCTTTTCATGATAAAAACAGTCAACAAACTAGGAATAGAAGAGAACTTCCTCAACCTGATGAAGAACATCTACAAAAACTCTGCAGCTAACCTCATACTTAATGGTGAAAGATCAGGAACAAGACAAAGATGTCTTTTATAGCTGCTTGTACTCAACATTGCACTGGAAGTTCCAGCCAAGGCAATTAGGCAAGATAAATAAAACTGGAAATGAAAAAGTAAAACAATCTCTAGTCACAGATGACATGATCTTTTTTTTTTTTTTTTTTTTTGAGACTGAGACAGAGTCTCACTCTGTTGCCCAGTCTGGAGTGCAGTGGCGATCTCAGCTCACTGCAATCTCCACCTCCCAGGGTCAAGCGATTCTCCTGCCTTAGCCTCCCAAGTAGCTGGAACTACAGGCATGCACCACCATGCCTGGCTAATTTTTGTATTTTTTGGTAGAGATGGGGTTTCACCATGTTGGCAAGGCTGGTCTCGAACTCCTGACCTCAGGTGATCCACCCAACTCATCCTCCCAAAGTGCTAGGGTTACAGGTGTCAGCCAACACGCCTGGCCAACATGATCTTGTATATAGAAAATCCTAAGGGATCCACTAAAAACCTATTAGAACTAATAAACAATTTCAGCAAGATTGAAGGATACAAGGTCAATATACAAAAATAAATTGTGTTGCTATACACTTGCAGTGAACAATCCAAAAATGAAATTAAGAAGATAATTTCATTTAAAATTCTCATTTAACAAAAGAAGTATAAAGTATATACTCTGAAAACTACAAAAAATTGTTGTAAGAAATTGATCTGGCTTGGACATTTGTCTCCTCCAAATCTCATGCTGAAATGTGAACTTCATTGTTGGAGGTTGGCCTAGTGGGAGGTGTTTGGAGCATGGGGGCAGATCCCTTGTGAATGGCTTGGTGCTATCCTTGCAGTAATGAGTTCTCACTGTATTATTTCATTCAAGAGCTGATTGTTTAAAAAAATAAAAAATAAAGAGCCTGGCATCTCCCTTGCTCCCTCTCGCCATGTGATATGCCTGCTCCCCCTTCCGTTTCCGTCATGATTGTAAGCTTCCTGAGGCCCTTACCAGAAGCTGGACATATATTGCTGCCATGCTGGTACAGCCTGCAGAACTGAGTCAAAATAAACCTCTTTTCTTTATAAATTACCCAGCCTCAGGTACTTCTTTATAGCAATGCAAATGGAGTAACACAGAAATTAAAGGACATCTAAATAAATGGGAAAACGTCCCATATTCATGGGTCAGAAGATTTAATATTGTTTAGAAGGCTGTACTCCCCAAATTGATCTACAAATTCAATGCAATTACCATCAGACTCCTAGCTGACTTCTTTGTAGTAAGTGACAACCTGATTCTAAAACTCTTAAGCAAAGGATCCAGAATAGCCAAAAAGAACAAACTAAGAATATCCATACTTCCTGATCTCAAAACTTGCTACAAAGAAACAGTCATCAAGACAGTATAGTATTTAAAAGGCAGGGCAGGGTGGCTCATGCCTGTAATCCTAGCACTTTGGGAGGCCGAGGCTGGCGGATCACTTAAGGCCAGGAGTTCAAGATAACACAGTATGGTATTGGCACAAGGGTAGACATATAGATGATTAGATTCAAGAGTCCAGAAATAAAACCATATGTCTATGGTCAACTTATTTTCAACAAGAGCACCAATACCATTCAATGGGGGGAAAGAATAGTCTTTTCAATAAATGATGCTGGGACAACTAGATGGCCACATGCAAAAAAATAAACTTGGATCCTTACCTCATAATATATATAAAAACCCAGAATGAATCAAAGATCTAGATATACAAGTCAAAACTATAAAATTCTTGAAGAAAACAGGGTTAAATCTTCATGACCTTGGATTTAGAAAAGGATTCTTAAATATGACACCAAAACCATGAGCAAGAGAAGCACAATTTATAATCTCTACTTCATCAAAATTTAAAATGTGCTTCAAAAGATCCATGAAAAAACCCATAGAATTGGAGAAAACATTTACAAATCATATATCTGATAAGGGACTTGTATCCAGAATATTTAAAGGACTTAACAGCTCAATAAGAAGATAACACTGCTGGGCTCGGTGGCTCACGCCTGTAATCCCAGCACTTTGGGAGGCCGAGGCAGGTGGATCACGAGGTCAGGAGTTCAAGACCAGCCAGGCCAACATGGAGAAACCCCGTCTCTACTAAAAACACAAAATTAGCCGGGTTTGGTGGTGCATGCCTGTAATCCCAGCTACTTGGGAGGCTGAGGCAGGAGAATCGCTTGAGCTTGGGAGGCGGAGCTTGCAGTGAGCCGAGATCACGCCACTGCACTCCAGCCTGGGCGACAAAGCGAGACTCTGTCTCAAAAAAAAAAAAAAAAAAAAAAAAAAAAGAAGATAACACTAAGCTAAGAACATGAGAACAGTGGCACATGTCTATAGTACCAGCTACTCAGGAGGCTGAGGCAGGAGGATCACCTGTGCCTGCAAGTTCAAGGCCAGCCTGAGTAATATAGTGAGACCCCCATCTTTAAAAAAAATAAGACAGCCCTATGTAAAAATGGGCCATGGGTTTTTATTAATTTCCTAGAGCTGCTGTAACAAATCACTGTAAACTGGGAGGCTTAAAACCACAGAAATTTATTTTCTTATAGTTCTGGAGGCTAGAAGTTTGAAGTCAAAGTAGGTGTTGGGAGGGCCATGTGCCCTCTGAAGGCTCCAGAGGAGAATCTATTCCATGATTTTCTCCTAGCTTCTGGGCGTTGGCAGCAGTCCTTGGCATTCCTTAACCTATAGATAAATTTCAAACTCTGCCTCATTGGCTTGTTTCACATGGCATTCCTCACTGTGTCTCTGTGTTTCTTGTATGAACCCCAGTCATTATATTTAGGGCCCACCCTACTCCAGTATGGGTTCAACTTAAATTGGTTACATCTGCAAAGATTGTGTTTCCAAAAAGGCAACATTCACAGGTACCAAATAGTCATGAATTTAGGGGAGTGGGGAGGGTCTATTCAGTCCTCTACTAATCTGAGTAGACATTTCTCCAAGTTAGATACATAAGTGGCCTATAAACATATGAGAAGATGCTGGATATCATTAGGGAAATGAAAATCAAAACCGCAATAGAACACTTTATACCCACTAGGAAGTAAGGATGTGGAACTGGAACCCTCATCCACTGCTGATGGGAATATAAAATGGTGCAGCCGCTGTGGAAAACAGCTACCATGTGACCCTGTGAACCTACTCCTAAGATAAAGAGAAATAAAAACATGTCCTCACCAAAACTTGTACATGAAGGTTTACAGCATCATTATTCATAATAGCTAAAAGGTGAAAACCCAATCTCTACCAACAGATGAATGAATAAATAAAATGTGGTATATCCATACAATGGAATATTATTCAGCATAAAAAATAGCATGAGTAGCATGAGTACTGATACATGCTACAATATGGATACACCTTGAAAATACTGTGCTAGGTGAAAGAAGCCACAAAAGACCACATATATGATTCCATCCATATGAAAGGAGAAATCATGTTGTCAAAATGCCCACCTTTGCTCAATATGTTTCTCCCGAAAATGAGTTAGGAACCATGGTATGGAGAAAAGACCTCAACAACGGGGTGACTGAGCACAACAGCAAAAACACAAAGACTGCAAGTTGCTCCCAGGGATTGGATAAAATGTTTTAAAAGGAAGGTTGGAATCCATTGGTGTTCTGTTAGTCATCTTCTCCTTCATCTTCCTCTCCTTCCTCCCCTTCATCACCTTTATCTTCACCTTCATCCTCATCCCTGTCTTCATCTTCTTTTTATCCTTCTCCTTCCTCATCATCCATTATTGGGAACCAAGTAATACTGTAATTGATTTGGCCAAATACCATCTTTGATGACCTTTCCTCATTCATCTGCACCTGCATCAGAATGGCCAGTAAGCCAGGTGAAGAAGCTCTCTGGTTCCCCATGCTGCCTCTTCCTGCTGGCATTATTCTGCATTTGACTTGCATTTTTCATCAAATCCTTTCCAGATTTCCATTTGATTTTAGTGAGTTTGAAGATGGAGCACCACTCTCATTCAGATGGAATTTTTTGGAGAGAACTTTATTTTTGAAGTCAGGATTTTTGTAAAAATAAAAACATTCTGTAACCTGGTTTAATATCTTCAAATTCTGTCACTTCAACACTGGTTAAATATGGCAGTGCCTCTTCATCCTCCTCCCCAAGCAGTGCAGACACTTGTGGATGGTTGACAAATGCTGTTACCCCAAAGTTTGGGATTTTGGCTATCAATTCAGACCTCATCTGAAAAAACAGTTGGCCGAGTTTGTTATATTTCTGTTCTGTTTTCAAAGTCTCCTCACTGGCTTATTAAGTCTACTTCATTTTGTACTTCACCAATATATTCAGTTGCTTCTTGCTGTTCTTTTTCTCCCTTCTTCAGCAAGCCCAGACAGACTGATGTCTCTTCCAGCCTCAAGGCAGAAGGTGCTCTTGGTTTTTTCTTTTGAAGCAGAAATAGAAATCATGGCATTTGGGGGGCCATGTTGTGTGGAAATGCCAAAAATGAGATCACAGATCTCCTTGCCCCTCAGGAAGAAGCTCAGAAAACCCTAATATTATTGTTTTAAATCACAGCATCACAACCCCTGAACTTTTGCTACCTAGAACAGTGTAATGAAACCATCAGTAACAGTTATACTAGTATAAGAATTTCAGCTCAGAGTAGACATACTGTTGAATTGAAACTTTACAAGTGATAGTTCTCTCTTGAAGGCAGATCCAGGTAGCTTTCCCTGTTACTCTTACCACCTGTGATAAATTGCAAAAGTGTCACAAGTTCTTTCCCTACCTGGGTCCATGCCCTTGCAATGTGACTTTGAAGCTCCTCCTCTCAAGAGATGGAATCTATTTCTTCACCCTCTTGGCCTTCTTACTTGATTTGACCTAAAGAATGCAGCAGAACTGATAATGTTCCAGTTCCAAGCTTAGGTTTCAAAACTACTTGCAAGCATCTGCTCTAGTCCTTGGAAGTTTGCTGATTTACTACAGGAATAAGCCAAGGAGAGCCTGCTGGATAAGTAAAGACACCTGGACTCATTTCCTCAGCTAACAGCCAGATCCCATGAGCAAAGCTACCTAGCTGACTTGCAGCTGACCACAGTCATGAGTAAGTCCAGTCAAGTCCAAAAGAACCACCCAGCTGAGCTCAGCCCAAATAGAATCATGAGTTAAATAAATTGCTGTCCTAAGCCATAGAGGTTGGAGGTGTTTTGTTCAGCAGCAAAAGCTAACTTCTTTGTAATTCCTTCATCATATGAAAAAAAAAATTTTTTTTTGAGACAGTTTCACTCTTGTTGCCCAGGCTAGAGTGCAATGGCGCAATCTCGGCTCACAGCAACCTCCGCCTCCCGGGTTCAAGTGATTCTCCTGCCTCAGCCTCCTGAGTAGCTGGGATTACAGGTGCCTACCACCATGCCCAGCTAATTTTTTGTATTTTTAGTAGAGACAGGATTTCACCATGTTGGCCAGGCTGGTCTCGAACTCTTGACCTCAGGTGATCCACCTGCCTCGGCTTTGCCCAAAGTGCTGGGATTACAGGTGTTAGCCACTGGGCTCGGCCCATGAAAATAATTTTTATGTATTAGTTTCCCTTTCCTATAGCAAATGCTGGCAGATGTCTATTTAACATCCACTTCTTCCCTTCTTCCTTGTTAACAGAACCCCAATTTTGTCCTGGCATCCATCTCTCCTCTCTGTGACTCAGAAGCCCCAGGGGAAGCCCCTACTTTAATCAACAATTTTCTCTTCTCTTTGCGGTGATTGGTTTAGGATCAGCCCCATAACCTGAAAGGAAGTGTTCTGGGAGCTTCTGAGAAAAGTGTCTTCATTGTAAGAAGGCCACAGTAAAAAATTAGTCAAGTGTTGTGGCACAGGCCTGTAGTCTCAGCTACTCAGGAAGCTAAGGCAGGAAGATCGCTTGAGCCCAGGAGGTTGAGGCTGCAGTGAGCTGTGATTGTGCCACTGCACTGCAGCCTGAGTGACTGAGTGAGACCCTGTCTCAAAAAAAAAAAAAAAAAAAAAAAAAAGTTACACAGCCAGGCATAGTGGCTCACGCCTGTAATCCTAGAAATTTGGGCGGCTGAAGTTAGAGGATCTCTTGATCCTAGGAGTTCAAGGCTGCAGTGAGTTATGACTGTGCCGCTGCAGTGAGTTATGACTGTGCCACTGCACTCCAGCCTGGGCAACAAGTGAGACCCTGTCTCTTAAAACAAAATAGAAAAAGCCACACAAAGAGATGATCACTTTCTGTCTCTGTACTTTGACATATCTGAAGGTGATACTTGGAGTTGTAGCAACCATTTTGAAACTTCAAAAGGAACAACCTGAGGCCTGTGAGGTGGCTCACGCCTGTAATCCCAGCACTTTGGGAGGCCGAGGCTCAATCACTGGAGCCCAGGAGTTCAAGACCAGCCTAGGCAACATGGCAAAAAAAAAAAAAAAAAAATTACCTGGGTGGTTGGCACATGCCTGTAGTCTCAGCTACTCAGAAGGCTGAGGTGGGAGGGCCTGGGCCCAGGAGGCGGAGGCCCTGACCTGGGGCCAGGAGACAGAGGTTGCAGTGAGCTGTACTCCAGCCTGGGAGACAGAGTGAGACATCTCAAAAAAGAGAAAAAAAAATAATAATAAATGAACAACCTGAGGAAAATGCCAGTACAATCAGAAAGGCAGAGAATGAGATGAAAATAACTTGTCTTTATTGATGTCTTGTGCTGTTGAATCAACTAGCCCTGAAGCCTATCCTACCTTTGTACTTACAGTTATGTAAGACAATATATTCCTTATTGCTTAAGCCAGTTTTAGTTGGCTTTGTTGTTACTTACAACTGATGTTATAATTAACACAACATCCACTAGAATATAAGCTCCAAGAGGGCAAGGAATGTGTCTATTTTGTTTACTACTCTGTCTCCAGTGTGTAGTCCAGCACCTATCCCCTAGCAAACATGTAATAGTTATTTACTGAATGACTATAAGCATATTATATCAATCATCATTTGTTAAGTATGACTGCAACTGACACTTGACTAGACAGCATAAAGATCTAATTAGGGAGCCTGACTACTCTTGACTGTGAGTCAGTTCTTCAAGAGAACTTTACCTTTGCTTTCCACAATCTGGCATACAGTCAACCTCTACACATTTGGTGACTAAATTGACCAATGTCACAGAATTTTGCCAACTCTCCAGCAGGGGGTGCCCATAACCAGGTATTCTGGGCTCTGGGAAGTTTTTGTTTTTTGTTTTTTGTTGTTTTTTTTTTTGCTTCTCAGCCCCTCCTTTGCTGCATTGCCCTTCATCTTCCCCCGAACCCCTCTTGGAGCCAAGGAACACAGCAATGCAAGAAAGCTCAGAAGGGACTTTTCAATTTTCAGAAACTCAGTGTCTGTCCTATCCCAGCTTCCAGCACCTGTTAGAGAGGGCTGAGAATATGCTTCTATGATCAGAGGATGCTCTCTTAGGTCAGGGTTAAGCAAACATTATCTGTAAAAGGTCAGATAGCAAACATTCTAGGGCCATAAAGTCTTTGTCCTGTCATGCTCTTGTAACACAAGAACTGCTGAGCCAAGCATCCCTGCAGCCTCTGTACTTCTGGCTATGCAAGATCTTGTATTCCTTTATTACTTAAGCCAATTTTAGTTTGTTTTATTGTTACTTACACCTGAAGATATAATTAACACAACTGTCCACAGCTAGACCATATAAGCTTCAAGAGGGCAGGTAACTTAATAAGTAAGTAAATAAAAGCATAAGCAAAAGAATGGGTGTGGGTGTAACTGTGTTTCAAAACAAAAATTATTGACAAAAACAGACAGCTGGCCAGGTTTGGCTAACCACTGCTTTAGGTGAACAAGGCATTGCCTAGGTCATTGGTTTTCAAACTTGAGGGTGCATCAGAATCACTTGTAGGGCCTATTGAAACACTGATGGCTGGGACTCACTTGAGTTTCTAATTCATTAAGTCTGGGCTAGGGCTGGAGAATTTCAATTTCTAATAGTCTTGCCAAATAAAATATAGAATTCCCATATATCAGATTCTTGAATTTCAGATAAACGATGAATAATTTTTAGTATATGTATGTCTCAAAGATTTCATTATTCATCGTTTATCTGAAATTCAAATTTAATCTGGCATCCCTAAATCCCTAAATCTGGCAGTCTTAGACAAGTTTTCAGGTGATGTTCATGCTGCTGGTTCAGGAGCCACAATTTGAGAAACAATGGCAATATAGTCTCATACATAAAGTTGCCTTGCTAATTCAGAAGTCTTGAGTTGGAGTGAAGTAAATACCCATCAGTCTAATACAGGATTTCTGCACACTCAGTCTATATATGTGAACATGTACCTACTTGGTTCACAAGTTTTAGGTTTGCCTAGATACTTTATGCATTCGTTTTCAACAATTATGTATTTGTTGTACACTTACTATGAATCAGACAGAATTTACTTCAAATTTCAGCCCTGTACATAAGATACTAGGCAAGTTTTTTAACAACTCTATTCCTCAGATTCCTCATCTGTAAAATTGAGATGACAATTTCTCCTTCATGGGGTTGTTGAATGGAAATGAAATAACATATATAAAGAATTTACCACAGTGCATGGTAAAGAATAAGCTGGTCAGTACTCAACTAATAGTGTAGCTACTACTATTGAAAATACAGGCCAGCCACGGTAGCTCATGCCTATAATCCCAGCACTCTGGGAGGCTGAGGTGGGTGGATCACCTGAGGTCAGGAGTTCGAGACCAGCCTGGCCAACAAGGTGAAACCCTGTCTCTACTAAAAACAAAAATTAGCTGAGCATGGTGGCAGGCGCCTGTAATCCCAGCTGTTTGGGAGGTGGAGGCAGGAGAATCGCTTGAACCTGGGAGGCAGAGGTTTCAGTGAACCAAGATCATACCATTGCACTCCAGCCTGGGCAACAGAGTGAGACTCCATCTCAAAAAAAAAGAAAAGAAAATAAAAGAAAGAAAATACAGTAATTCTCCAAGTGTGAACCCTGGAAAGTGTGGACCCTGGGCCAGCAGCATCAACAGACCTAGAAACTTACTAAAAATGCAAATTGTCTGGCCCCACGCCAAACCTACTGCACCAGAAATTCTAGGATGTTGCACAGCAATCTGATTTAACAAGCCCTCCAGATGATCCCAATGCATGCTAACATTTGAAAAACACTGCTGAAGAAAATATAAGAGGCTGTGTGTGTACTTGGGGCTAAGAATACTGGGGCAAATGGGGCACAAATCTTCCCCTTCTTTTCCCAGGAGTTTTACATAAGGGACTAGACCTAGTGGTGTTCCAGCATGCCTTCACCTCCCCTATACTCTCTTCTATATAGCCTGAAAATCATCAGAAATTCACTTAAGCAAAGATTGTTTAGCTGATTTTTTCATTCATTTGACATTTCTTTGAATGTCTATTATGAGTAATATAGTGTGTTAAGCAACGAGCATTCAAAAAATAAGGAAAGGGCCAGGCGCGGTGGCTCATGCATGTAATCCAAGCACTTTGGGAGGCCAAGGCGGGTGGATCACCTGAGATCAGGAGTTCGAGACCAGCCTGATCAATATGGTGAAACCCCGACTCTATTAAAAATACAAAAATTAGCTGGGCTTGGTGGTGTGCACCTGTAGTCCCAGCTACTTGGGAGGCTGAAACAGGAGAACTGCTTGAACCCAGGAGGCAGAGGTTTCAGTGAATGGAGATCGTACCACTGCACTCCAGCCTGGGCGACAGAGTGATACTCTGTCTCAAAAAAAAAAAAAAGGACGGGGAGAGGGGAAAGGCTCCTGTTTGAAGAGCTCTTAGTCTGGCACTGATTTTAGAGCATAGGAAACCATAAGATGTGTGCATTTCAATGAGATGCTAAAATGAGCAGGTCATTAAAGGAGGTAGAAGAGAGGCAGTAACTCAGAAAGGCAGAGCCCTTTCCAGAGGACATTTGTTTTACAAATATTAACTGAGCCCAACATCATGCATGTAGAAAGCAGCCTGACTACCTGGAAAGCCTCTACTACCAGGAAGGCAGCCTAGCAGGATCTAGTTCTAAACCTGGAAAGGCCACCAGAAAGAGGCATCAGGCAGTGAGGGGCCCTATCAAATCCTAGTCTGTTCACAGCTGGCGTCTTGGATGTACTGGCCTTGATTATGGCCCAGAAGACTAGAAAGCACAGCCACAGACGAGAAGAGTCCTGGCAGAAAGCTGAGTCAGGCCCCAGTCTGGGACAGGTACTGCTAAATCCTAGACACAGAAGCAATTCAATAGGCGGCAGAGCTAGTGACAATTCTCTACCACTCCCACCCGTAACCTTGGACATGGGTTTGAAAGACACCAGTTAGTAACAGTGAGAAAATTTCAAGTTGACTGTGGAAAGTTGGGCTGGGCTGGGCTGAAATCAACTTTATATAATTATATCTACTTTGGGCTGTTTTGTGTTGTGCCCAGCCAATATAAAATTGCAGTTTAGCAAAACGTTTGAGAGTTTATTATTAAAATACTCCCTAAATGATTATGGTACATTCACTCTTTTCACATGTGGGAACCACTGCATGATAAAGGTCTATATAGGGCCATCACTAATACAGTGCTTTGCACACCTGGCCAATTAAATGCATGAATAAATGATTCTCTCCTGTCTACTAGGAGCTAACATTTTAGAGCAAAGGCAAAAAAGTATTTTGAAGGGCCCTTCACAGAGAGTTTTGACTTCCCAAGGGTCACAAACTCTGTATTTCAGCCAGATTTACTCAGGGATTAAGGGGAATAATGCAGAACTCTTACATAAGCTATTCATTTTATTATTTTTCATTAGAGTCAGGGTCTCGCTCTGTCACCAGAGCTGGAGTGCAGTGGCGGGATCATGGCTCAAGGCTCAAGCGATCCTCCTGCCTCAGCCTTCCAAGCAGCTAAGACTACAGGCATGTGCCACCACACCTGGCTAGTTGTTTTTTGTAGAGATGGAATCTCGCTATGTTGCCAGGGCTGGTCTCAAACTCTTGGGCTCAAGTGATCTTCCTGCGTCAGCCTTCTAAAGTGCTGGGATTACAGGCCTGAGCCACCATCCCCTGCAGGTTGCTATTCAGAACTGGGATTATTAAGACTTAATTTGCAACCAGATTCAGTAAGATAAGCCAAGCCTTTCTTATATGAAATATTAACAGTTTAAAAAGTGATTTTGCATGGCTGAGCGCGGTGGCTCATGCCTGTAATCCCAGCACTTTGGGAGGTCAAGGTCGGGAGTTTGAGACCAGCCTGACCCATATGTAGAAACCTCGTCTCTACTAAAAATACAAAATTAGCCAGGCATGGAGACACATGCCTGTAATCCCAGCTACTCAGGACGCTAGGCAGGAGCATCACTTGAACCCAGGAGGCACAGGTTGCCATGAGCTGAGATTGCGCCATTGCACTCCAGCCTGGGCAACAAGAGCAAAACTCTGTCTCAAAAACAATAAATAAAAAAAATAGTGATTTTGCAATGAAGAAAAATAATGGCCCATATAGCATAGGGTGTCAGTTCAGTGCCATACACTTCTTATGACCAATGATTTTCTGGCAACCCAGTTTATTGGTTTCGGAATTAAACACACACACTTCCCTCACTCATTATGCAGAAATGTAAGAGAAATCACCCAACAATTTTTTATTCCACATCAGCCTGGGGTACCCAAGCAAGAAAGGCAAAATGAATCTGCTTTCATTCACATGAAGTCTTGCTCTACATCAGAAAATAACCATGAAATACCAAGAATCTTTGTAGAAATCCACCAGCTCAATTCCAAAGTGATAGTCATTTTCTATAAATCACAACAGGGGAAACCCAGAGGTAACCACTGAAAGCAGGGGAAGTTACAGACTGTGGTCTCTGGTTAAAGAGAGGCCATTTAGCACTTTTTACTTATGGTTGTATTTCTCACAATGTGGGCCCCACTTCCAATACCCTTGGTAAAAGCCATCTAGACTCATTTTCCCTAGGTTACTGTGTTTCAGACTGCAGGCTGAGATCCATGGGCAGGTTGTGAAATCAATTTAGTGAGTTAGAACCAGCATTACAAAAAGAAAAAAAAAAGAAATAGAAAATTTCAGAATGCATCATATTAGTAAGTATATTGTTTCATGGGACTTTCTATATGTGTGTATGATTGGGTTATTATGTATAGTCTATTTGTTTTTTGTTTTTGTTTTTGTTTTTGAGACGGAGTCTCGCTCTTTCGCTCAGGCAGGAGTGCAGTGGCGCTATCTTGGCTCACTGCAAGCTCCACCTCCCGGGTTCACACCATTCTCCTGCCTCAGCCTCCCGAGTAGCTGGGACTACAGGTGCCCACCACCGTGCCTGGCCAATTTTTTGTATTTTTAGTAGAGACGGGGTTTCACCGTGTTAGCCAGGATAGTCTCGATCTCCTGACCTCGTGATCTGCCCCCCTCGGCCTCCCAAAGTGCTGGGATTACAGGCCTGAGCCACCGCACCCGGCCTGTATAGTCTATTTCTTACTGTGGGTTGCATTAAAAAAAATTTAAAACCTACTGTCCTAGATGATACCTTGTTCAAGCCTGAAGATGCAATTAAGCAGAATGACTGTCCCCTTTGCCTCAAAGGAGCATTTCAATTCTTTAAGCACTTCTGGAAAAAGTGACCATCATTTCTTTAGACTTTTGCCTTTCTCAGGCATTTGCTTAAAGATAATTTTAAAGTCACTGAGTTTCTACCAGCCTTTTTCCAGTATTTTGTAGTAGATGATATACTCAAAGCCACCTCTTATTCCTTTCTCACCCCATTTTTTTTCCTTCTAAACACCCCAAGACTTCATCCTATTTGTCATCTCAGCCACAGTGGCTCACGCCTGTAATCCCAGCACTTTGGGAGGCTGAGGCGGGCGGATCACTTGAGGCCAGGAGTTCCAGACCAGCCTGGCCAACATGGCGAAACCCCGTCTCTACTAATGATACCAAAAAAAAAAAAAAAAAAATTAGCTGGCTGTGGTGGCACACATTTGTAATCCCAGCTACTCAGGAGGCTGAGACAGGAGAATTGCTTGAACCTGAGAGGTGGAGGCTGCAGTGAGCCGAGATTGCACCACTGCATTCCAGGCTGGGCGACAGAGCGAGACTCTGTCTCAAATAAAGGTTGAGTTACTTTTGTGCAGTGTTTCCACTCCCCTGGTAAGAAGAAAATACTTGTGTGTATGAGACGCAAATATCAATTCTGTAATTTCTAATTTCACATAAGAGGTAAAGGCTCTTATGTTTGTATTTAAAATGATCATTACACCAGGCCTGATGGCTCACACCTGTAATCCCAGCACCTTGGGAGGCTGAGGCAGGTTGGATCACTTGAGGTCAGGAGTTCGAGACCAGCCTGGCCAACATGGTGAAACCCTGTCTCTACTAAAAATACAAAAATTAGCTGGGCTTGGTGGTGCACGCCTGTAATCCCAGCTACTCAGGAGGCTGAGGCAGGAGAATCTCTTGAAACTGGGAGGCGGAAGTTGCAGTGAGCTGAAATCACACCCCTGCACTCCAGCCCAGGCAACAAGAGCGAAACTCTGTCTCAAAAAAATAAAATGATCATTACACAATATGAAAATGAATAATAAAATTCATGCTAACAATTTAACTTTACTTAGAATGGCATTAAATAGCAAAATTTAAAACCACGACCAGTTGAGAAATTGTTAAAGGATGGAAAAAGCTTTATAGTTAGTACCTTTAACCTAATTTTTCCTTTTAATTTTTTTTTTCTTTTTTTGAGACAGGGTCTTGCTCTGTCACCCTGGCTGGATTGCAGTGGTGTGATCACAGCTCACTGCAGCCTCAGCCTCCTGGGCTCAAGTGATACTCCCACCTTAGCCTCCCTAGTAGCTGGGACTACAGGTGCACACTACCCCAGCTAATTTTCAAATATTTTGTAGAGACAGCGTCTTGCTATGTTGCTTAGGGTGGTCTCAAACTCCTGGGCTCAAGCAGTCCTCCTGCCTTGGCCTCCCAAAGTGCTGCGATTACAGGCATGAACCACCGTGCCCAGCCTTTTCTGTTTTTTGGTTTTTCGTTTTTGAGACATAGTCTCACTCTGTTGCCCAGGCTGGAGTGTGGTGGCACAATCTCAACTCACCGCAACCTCTGCCTCACAGGCTCAAGTGATTCTCATGCTTCATCCTCCCAAGTAGCTGGGATGACAGGAACATGCCATCATGCCTAGCTAATTTTTGTATTTTTGGTAGAGACGAGGTTTCACCATGTTGGCCAGGCTGTCTCAAACTCCTGACCTCAGATGATCCGCCCACCTCAGCCTCCCAAAGTGCTGGGATTACAGGCATGAACCACCGCACCCAGCCCAAGGAGTTTGCCTTTTCATTTTGCACTGGGCCCTGGATATTACATAGCTGACCTTGTCTTCAGGACTAGGAAAAGGACCGATAGAATCCTGTGTTCCTTTTGAGTTAATCTACATTTCTTTGACAACAAGCTGGACATAGGCTTCATGAAGTACAGGGGGCTCCAGGAATACTTTGTTCTGAAATCCAAGAATCCTCACTGTATCCTTTACCCAAGCTCTGGCATATGTCATCATGACTTTGGTTCCCTTGGGGCAAAGAGCATACTTTTGGCCTGAATGGACATTGAGTGTGGGGGTGCTTAACACCTCTGAACAGGTCTTGTCCACTTTTGAGTTGGAGGGCAGGTCAGCTAGGTGTGCACTTCCAAAAGAGCCCTCACTGTCCAAGGTGCAGTTGTAATCCAGGAAGGAAATGAGCTCCATGATGTGCCACTATGTGGAGAACTCACAGGTTATCACAACACTGAAACTCTTGATGAATGATTACTGGAGGAGGGAGTTTACATCGTGTCAGGCCCTACACTATGGAGTGTAGGGATGCCACCCTTGGTTCCCATTGTCCAAAAACAAAACCCAGGAACTTCCACATCTTACTGTCCTTCACATTGGTGTGGAAGGCTTTGAAGAATCTGCTGTCCTGATGAGCGCCTTGTCTCACCACAAAAGGCTACAACAGGGATATGGCATCAATTGGATCCTCATCCAGCTTGAAATAAACCGTGGAAGCTGCTTTTCCTCAGGACCTGATAGAGGGTGAAGTTCTGGGCTTGGTAGAGACTGAAGCAGACTGGCACATCAGTGGTCACGACTGCAGTCAAAGTGGGAGACACGATGGTAAGGAAGATGCCAGAACCACCTGCTATTTCTCCTAGCTCTATCATACATGCCCACATGGCACTCAAGTATCCTGGTAGCAAGTAAGATAATTACCTCTTCAAATATTTCCTTCACTTCATTCTCTTTTTTTTTTTTTTCTGGATCTCCAATTAAATATATTGTTAGATCTTTTCATTTTATCCTCTATATTTCTTAACCTCTCATATTCTCCATTTTCTTGATTCTCTGTGCCACATTCTGGTAATTTCTACAGATCACCTCCAATTCACTAATTTCTATTCACCTGTGACTAATCTAACCCGTCCGTTGAATTTTTTACTTCAACAAATGTATTTTTCATTTGTAAAAGTTCTATTTGTTTCCCTCTCATATTCACCTCGTCAGTCATCATAGCCTCTTACTGTTAGCTTATTTTTATGACTGTTTAATTCTGACCCCTGTTACATGAAAGGCACTGCTCTAGGTGCTGGGGTTATAGCAGTGAAATAAAAACCCTGCTCTCATATAGACTACATCACAGTAGCAGAAGAAATACAATAAACCAAATAAGCAAATTACACAGTATAGTAGGTGATAATTGAAATGGAGAGTAACAAAACAAGGAGAAAGTACAGAGAGGAAGGAGAGTTGCAATTTTAAAATAAGGTGGCTGTTTTATATTATCTGAAAATTGCAATATCTAAAGTCTTTGGTGGTCTATTTTTATTTTTATTTTTTTATTTTTTATTGTTTCAACCCTCAGTCATAGAGCTTGCTTCATTGTCAATCTGGTGATCTTTGATTGTAAACTATTCGGTTGACTTAAATCTTCAACAACTTTAGGGGCCTCCTTAAGACTTATTTTGTTTGTTTTGCTTTAATAACTAGTATCCACTGAAGGGGTTATCAAACTATGGCTTGTGGACAGAATCTAGCCAACTGCCTGTTGTTTGTTGTTCTTTTTTTTTCCTCCTGCTTCAGCCTCCCAAGTAGCTGAGAATACAGGCATGCACCATCATGCCTGGCTAATTTTTTTTTGTATTTGTAGTAGAGGTGGGGTTTCATTATGTTGCCCCGGCTGGTCTTGAACTCCTGGGGTCAAGCAATCTGTCCACCTTAGCCTCTCAGAGTGCTGGGATTACAAGCATGAGCCACTATGCTCCACCACTGCCTGTTTCGGTAAGTAAAGTTTTATTGGTACACAGCCATACCCAGTTGTCTACGGCTGCTTTCGCCCTACAGCAGCAGAGTTGAATAGTTATGACAAGACTGTATGGCAAGGCCTAAAATATGTACTATCTAGCTCTTTACAGAAAAAACACCCTGATCTGCAGAGATAATATACAGGAAACTAGTAACAACAAAACTGAAATGGGTACTACCATATGCTGTTGGGGCAAGTGTAATTTGGTACAAACTTAATAAGAAAGAAATATCCTATCTAATTATAAAATGAGCCTGAGAGTTACACAAAGACTTGTGTACTGGCCTGTTATTCAAAATATTACCTATAATAGCAAAAATCTGGAAGAAATGAACATGTCCAACAACAAGGCATTAAACAGATAATGGTACATTCATGGAAATGTATTAAAAGATATGCAAGCAGAATAATCTGTTAAGAATTACTGGGAATCTGAAAATGCAGCATATAAACAATATATTCAGACAATCACAATTCTTTAAACTTACACACACAAAATACATCCCATCACTAAAAGCAATTATTTCTGTGTAGTAAAATTAAAGGTAGTTTTTACTTTTTTCTTTATACTTCTAAATAAACTGCATATATAATTTAGAAATTACTTTTTAAAGGGTGAGCATGGTATTGATATTTTGTTTAAAGTCTTTCTTGGAAATATAGAGTAAATTTTTACAGTTAAAGTCTGGGATGTGCTTCAAAACAATCTGGCGTAGATGTATAGATAAATCAAGATTGGCTATGTATTGATAATTGTTGAAGCTTGACTTGGTTCATAGTATTCACTACTTTCTTCACTCTTCTATATGTTTGAAACTTTCAAGTATAAAGTTAAGAAAAACAACCCTGTCTTGTCTTTTCGGAAACATAATAGTCAACATATCAAAGCTGGTTTTATCCTTCCTAAGACACTGTGTAGGAAATATACTGGACAATTATTGGGTCAAAAAAGAAACTACAAGAGAAATTGAAAGATGTCTTGAAAGCCTGGCACAGTGATGCATGCCTACAGTCGTAGCTACTTGGGAAGCTGGGGCAGGAATGGATCACTTGGACCCAGGAGTTCAAGGGTGCAGTGACAGCTATAACTGCACCTGCGAATAGCCACTGAACTCTAAGCCTGAACAACATAGCGAGACCCTGACTCTAGAAACATATATAAAGATACCTTGAGACAAATGAAAATGGAAACACATGTCAAAACTTATGGGATGCAGCAAAAACAGTTTTAAGAGGGAAGTTTATAGCATTAAATGCCTGCATTAAAAAAGATCGCAAACCAACAACCTAAACCTCAACACCTCAAGGAACTAGAAAAAGAACAAACTAAACCTCAAGTTAGTGGAAGGAAATAACAAAGATCAGAGCAGAAATAAATGAAATAGAAAACAAAAAAATGAAAAAACAAAAAGCTAAACAAAATTGACAAACCCTTATAGCAACACTTAATAAGAAAAAAAGGACTCAAATCAGAAATGAAAGAGGAAATGTTACAACTGTTAATACACCAAGTCTCTCATCAAAGAAAAGCCCAAGACGGCACTTTTCTGTTTCTATTAAACATTTAAAGAATTAATACCAATCCTCACATTCTTCCCAAAAATGAAGAGCAAGGAATACTTCCAAACTCATCTTACGAGGACAGTATTAGCCTGATACCAAAGCCAGACCAAGGACACTAGCAGAAACAATATCCCTGATGAACGTAAATACAAAAATACTCAACAAAATAATAGCAAACCATCATCTTCAGCAATACATTAAAAGAATCATCCACCATGACCATGTGGGATTTATCCCAGGGATGCAAGGATATTTGAACATATGCACATTAATAAATGTGATTCACCATATTACCAGAATGAAGGACAAAAACTGTACATTATCACAATAGAGGCAGAAAAAGCATTTGACAAAATTCAACACCCTTTCATGATAACTCCCAACAAAATAGGTATAGAAGGAATGAATGTTCCTCAACACAATAAGGGCCATGTGTGACATGCCAATAACTAACATCATACTCATTAGTGAAAAGTTGGAGGCTTTTCCTTTAAGATGAGGAACAAAGTGATGGATATATTAGCCCAATTTGCTCATTCTACATTGTATACATGTATGAAGCATCACACTGTACCCTATAAATATACACAATGGTCAATTAAAGACATATATATAATTTCTTCTTGGTTTCTATTTCCTGATACAACTTCTAAGACCCTTGAGAATATAATTTCTTCTTGATTTCCATTTCCTGATATAACTTCTAAGAACCTTGAGATCACTTGAGTGAAAATAATGTGTTTTTGTAGGCTAATGAGATAACTGGTGACTGGGGCCTCTGGATAACATCCATTAGGAAAAGAGATGTTACTTCCTTAGTATTTCAGGGAAAGGAGAGAGGGCAAAAATAGAGTATAAACATGTGGCTGATAACTGGCCTGTGAGTTCTGACTCCTGGACCTTTCATTATCTGCACTAACTTTAACACTCGATATTCTAGCCTGGTCAACATGGTGAAACCCCGCCTCTACTAAAAATACAAAAATTAGCTGGGCATCGTGGCACACACCTGTAATCCAAGCTACCTGGGAGGCTGAGGCACGAGAATCACTTGAGCCTGGGAGACAGGTTGCAGTGAGACGTCTGAGACCGCACCACTGCACTCCAGACTGGGCAACAGAGTGAGACTGTCTCCAAAAAAATTAAAAAACAAACCTCAAGAATGGAGTAGTGAATAATACATTTCTACGGACCAAAAGGAAAGATGATATTCTCACCCAGTTAATCATGCAACAGGAAGGATTTCATTATGTGGTATTTTGCAACAAGAACCTAGGCAATCTCATTTTGCTAAAAGGATATGACAGTATTCCTTGTCTTTTGTGATGTTGTACGTAAGAATTTACTTGCTATAAAGGTTTACTTCTTGAAGTTCCTATTAAAATTTCTAAAAAACAATTGAAGCGTTCATTGGACCAAGACAGTAAAAGGCAGTAAGTTTTCCTGTTTATTCAGACTTAAGCATTGTACTATTATCAGAGAAGTAAACTGTGCTTCAGAGATAGCTCAAAAAGGGGCAGTATCAAACACTGTACAAGATATCAAAACTAAACTTTAAAAATATACATATTTATAGAAACAAGTTCATGAATCTTTTTAAAAACCTGACAAAATTCAGTCTTTTGTATTTTTCTCTGGCTCACCTCATTTCACCTCCAACCTTAGCTTTATGATCATTCAGGCTTTCTTCACTCCTCTGCTTCAATTTAACCCCTCCACATGTGATCTTGGTCTTCACTCTTTAGGGAATTTTTGCCCACAAATAAATGCAGTGTGCCTTATGTTGGAGACAAAATAACCAACTATTCCCAACCTTATGATCTCAATCTACTTAATCCCTCTTAGCCAGTAACATCCTTCTAGAAAAGGGGCAACAACTCACTACATGGACATACTTGCCATCTCTTTCATGATCCAACCCACTGCATTTAAACTTCTATATCCTCTCCTCCTTTGCCCTAATGATATCTCCTCTAAGGTTACCAATGGCCTAGTTCCAAATCTAATGGCAGTAATATTTTTTAAACTATAAAGAAAGGTTACAGTTAAACATTATCATAGGTTCTAACTCTGTAGAATTTTAAATATTACTTATGAAACTATTACATAAGAAATCATTAAAAAATATAAAACCATAGGAACTATAATCTCCAATAATTATAAACACAGAATACATTTAGGGCTTATTATATGTCAAATACTGTTCTGTCTCACACATAACGAATCATTTGATCCTCACAATAACCCCGAGGCAAGTATTATTATCCCTGTTTTATACACAAGGAACCAAGCATTGAGAAGTTGTTTATCCAAGGTCACGTAGTAGGAGAGCCAAGATTTGAATTCACTTTAGTTCTAGAGCCTATACTTAATCTCTGTATTACAAAACTTTCTCTGGTTAAGAGAACTACAAAAAACAACCATTATAAAAAGATAAGGCATAATTTTATTACTTTTAACTTTTTTTCACCACAATGAAAGTAACTAAACACACAGCTTTACAAAAATAAATTTTTATTAAAAGCAGTAGAGTCTGAGCAGGAAGACAGTACAAAGAATGTAAACAATGTAAACATCACTACATTCAGCTCAGCCTGATTGAATGCTGAAAGACAACTCTAAATGCTCTACGTGCCCTTACTAGCAAGATACATTAATTCTATTTTACACAGACAAAAAACACACTCTAATTTTGATTAGGCAAAAGTATTTTATCGAAGTCGATCCCAGCGCCAAATACTGGCATCATCACAAACAGCTATAAGAATGCTGCTATCCCTGCTAAAACTGGTTTGTCGAATAGCAGCACCACATTTATGATGAGTCAGTGTTGTACATCTAGGGAAAAAACATGACAACAGGTTAAAGACCACACATAACGTTGTCAGTGTCTACCCTAAAACAGCGGATTAGAAAATAAGCAGATGTTCCAAGTCATACGAAAAGCACTTAAAACCAGAATATACTTCACTAAGAGCTCAGTCTCAAATTTTATAAAATTTAGATATATTTTAAGTTCAACAAGCACTACATAATTTGTATAAAAACAAGAAAAGACTTGTCACCAAGGTACTTAGGAAAAACAAAAATTATTGGAATAAAAAAGAATAACTTTAACTCTGAAAACAGTAAATGTTAAAAATAACTTAAGAATGGCACTGCAAATATAAATGATCTTCTCTACATTGGCATACAAGTGTGGAGAAAAAGCCTGAAATTTTGAACAGAAATTTCTAAATACTTACTTGGCTTTATGAGGATCTTCTACTTCTAAATCCCAAACATAAAGTTTGCCAACTTGATTGCCCAATGCAAGCATCTGTATAAACATATTTTTAAAAACATCAAATTAATAAAATTGCCAGGTTCTAAAGCATTGGAGGAATCCTCAGACAGCTTTCTTGTTTCAGAAAAAGCTCAGTTCCAGCCTCTGTGCTCTTGGCTATTTCTTTGGGTCTTATACTCCTGATTCGTAAATATGAATAAGAGCAATTAATACATCACAAGTGTCTTGAGCAAGTAAGAAGGCATTGTGCAAATTTATGAAGGGCCTTACAAATTTACATTGTTAGCATGGTACTTACTTTTTCTTCTGCCTTCAAGAAATACAGCAGATGCTGTGGAAAGCCTTCCAAACTTTTCTTACAGAAATAAATACCCAAGTAATTTGTTACCAGAAAATCCTAACAATAGATTTATTTAAATTTTTAGTTAACTAGTATTTTATCTGTCTTCTATCCTGATTTTTCTCTAGGAAACAGTTACATAGGTAGACTGACAATCTAATTACTAAAACATTAAGTCTTAGTAATGTTATGATAATGTTTATGTTATGGAACATAAACACCTAATTTCCACCATTGATACCTAACTGCCAACTTAATTTAAAGTAAGCACTGCAGATCATATGCAGAGCCACAAAAGTAGAATGAATAACACCAAAGTATTTGATGAATGACATCAAAGGGCAAAGTAATCAATACAAAACATCAGGGTAGATTTGTAAAGGAAAAAGAACATGGACACAACAGAAAAAGCTAGAATTACAATGGTCTTTCATAAGTCAGATCATTTCAAAATGTAAAAGTATGTTGATACCTTTTGCCAGAAATCCATAGAAAACCTCATGTACCAAATGTCACACTGGCTGTAATCAAATCGCCCAAGAATAGTCACATTAGATTCACTGGGTTTAATTTTATCTATATCATCTTCCATCTTGCCAGGTTTCCAGCACACAATGGCATTTTCACAAGACTAAAACAGAGAGAGAAATGAGAAAAAGAAATGTTAATGAGGAACTGAATCTTACAAAGTAAAAACAAGGCTTTTCTATTGTTTTGGAATTCACAGCTCTTAGAACCTGGTTAATCCATCTATCAAGTACAGTGATGTACATTCATTTATATTTACAGTCAATGACCATACTTAAGGACAAGAAATCTGATTATCAACAGAATTCGATAATACAAAAGCATCACATTGTCTGAAATATTCGTTTTGGAAGTCAACATTTCTCTTCCAAGTTAAACCAAGTTCAGCTCTAGATACTCTGACACCCAGAGACTTTAAGTGTTTTATAGCACAGGTCAATTACAAACACACAGAATTAGAATACATGGCTTTTCAGAATCCGGCATTAATCTGGCTCTTGCTTACTTCACTAGTTTCATCTTTCCCCATGCAGTTTCCCATTTCGCTTCTAATCACAGGTGGTTTCCTTTACCTTATTAACTATTATTCCTTCATCCAGTATCTGTGCCACACAGTAGGTACTCAACAGGTATCTTAGGAAAGTTGATGAACTCACATAAATAGCCTTAGAATTCAGTTTATAAATAGGGCAATCGAAGGCAAGTAAAGCAGTTGTTTAACATCAAGACACTCATATGGGGATAGGATTGAAATAGGCTTCAAACTTATACTTTTCCTATCCTATAAAATCAAATTTGTATGCACATACCTAAGCAGTAAGTGGTAAAGAATACAATGAGAAAAAATTGCAAAACTGTGGGCACTATTCATATTACTGTCTAGGTCAGTGGTTTGCCCACGAAGGGACATTTGACAATGTGTCTGTGCTCTAATGGGTAGAGGCCAAAGATGCTACTAAACATCTTATAATGCACAGAAAACCCCCTACAAAAAAAAGAATTATCTGGCCTAAACTAAATAGCACCAGGATTCAGAAATCCTCATGTAAGTGAACAGTGCCCCTAGAGTTTTACTGGACAGCCTACATAATATAGTGACAGGTGGCAGCCCTGTGGGGTTCACAGGCATTTAAATAATTTAACAGTATGGCCACTTGAAGATTAGGGAGGAGACAACACATTTTTCTTCTCTACCCTTTTTATTTAGACTTTTTAAATCCTAGTGCTATATGACATCTATTATTCAAGTTTTTAACTGTAAAGGACCTTAGAAACCACCCAGTGTGATGACTCTTGGCTAAATGCAAAATTGGATAAATAGTCTGTGGAGTTTTCTCGAAAGACTCATCTCAGCCCCTACTGATTCAGAGTCTCTAAGAGAAAGGCCAAAGCAGAAGAACTGTAAAATAGCTCTTCAAGTGCTTCTTACTAACTGCACCAGTGAAGAATTTTTAAGTACTGGAGTCCCTGGATGGAAAAACTAAAGCAAAGTGAGGTAAAAAGATGTTGCCAGAGCTAATGGATGGCTGCACTTCAAAATCATCTAAGAGCTTTTTAGAACTACCAATTCCCAGGGCCTTGTGCCAGATTTAGAATTTCTGAAGGTGAGGTCTAGGAAATCTATTTTTCTAACATTCTCCTAGTGATTCTGATGCAGAGCCAGATGAGACCACCAATATATTTCAGTTCAGCCTACCACCTAAAATTTAGAAATCCTTTCCAGAGATCTAAGTTCTAAGAGCAGAAATTTTAAAAAGCTAATAGCTTTTTACTTCTGCTGGTGGAACAATGTAGCAGATGTATTTTTTCCTGTAAGTCCACTTAAAAGTCGGAGTATCATACACAAAGCAAACATAAGACTTGGAAAGGTAGAGAAAAGGCAAACAAGTTAGAAACCTTGGAACACAAACGATAACCGTTGAGTTTCCCGGGTTTTCTTTTGCCTTATGTATTCCAGACTAGACGTGAGAGAAGGCAGCAACTCAGAAATGCTAATGAGTGAAGACAACAACAACAACAACAACAATAAAAACCTGCTTTTTCTAGCCAATGAACCAAAAAAAGTAGCAGCCTAACAAGACAAAATTTTCAGACAACAATGCTCTACTCCAGCCAAACACCCTAGAAAAATCTGTGGACCCACCTCCATCTGAACCAGTGAAAACCCATGCTCAGGTTGTAACTAAGCACCCCAAGTGCCTACCCCATGACTCTCCCTGTACCTCTTATAGCAATGGGGTGACCCGCCTCCTCTCGGGCTAGGGTGGTATCAGAGGAGGCCTAATAGAGTTAGGACATTCATAACCATTCATTGGTAAAGCCACCACCAACTACCCAGAGTGTAAATGGAGACCACTAGGGGGGCAGTAATTAGGCATCCTGGCCCTTCCCAGCTAGGGTGGTATCAGCTGAGGCCTACGGAGAGCCTTAACTCCCACCCCGACTGAGCAATAATGAAGCACCAACACAAGGTCAACCGAGTGGGGAACCCAGACTTCCACCCCAATCTGGCACAACACAATGCGCCTCCCTTCCCCAGCTGAAAAGGTATCAGAGAAAGCCTGCTGTAAGAGAAGATCTAAATAAGGTCCAGAGTCTCGTAATACCCAAAATACCCAGGTTTCAATCAAAAATCACTCTTCATACCAAGAATCATAAAAATCAACTTTTTAAAAAGACAAAAATCAGCTTTAAAAAGATAATCAATAGATACCAACACTGAGATAACATGGATGTCAGATCTGACATAGATTTAAGGCAGGAATATAAAAATGCTTCAGTGAACGCAAACATACTTAGAATGAACTGGAAGTTTTATAACTAAAATATACTATTATAACCCAAATAAAAAACTCAATTGATGGGCTCAATACCAAAAGAGAAGAGGGTCAAGAGTCAGTAAATTTAAAGACAGTACAATAGAAATTACCCAATCTGAACAAAAAAAAAAAGAAAAAAGACAGTCCTAGGGACCAAACAAACGATCTAACATTCATATAATCAGAGTCCCAAAATGAGGGAAGAGAGCAGGGCTGAAAAACAATTTGAGTAATGGCTGAAAACTTTCCAAACCTGGGACAAAACATCAATCTACTACAGATTCTTCAAGAATGTCAGTGAACCCCAAACAAGACAAACCCAAAGAAATCCACATCAAGTCATATCGCACTCAAACCTCAAACTAAATATACTCATGCTCAATCTGAAAACTAAAGGCAAAGAAAACAATCCTGAAAGCAGTAAGACAGAAAGAACATCTTACCTACAGGGGACAAACAATTCCAGTGACAGCAAATTTCTCATCGGAAATTACGGAGGCCAAAGAGGGAGCAAAAACATTTGTCAGGTGTTGAAAGAAAATAACTGTGAATCCAGAATCCTATATCGAGTGAATATATCCTTCAGAAATAAAGAAGAAATGAGGCCATGCTCTGATAAAGAAAAACTAGGAGAATCTGTTAACAGCAGACCTGCTCTAAAAGAATGGTTAAAGAAAGTTTTCGAAACAGAAAGAAAATTAATTAAGAAGATTTGAATTTATCAGTAAGGAAGAACAACAGAAAATGCAAAATGAGTCAATATAATATTCTCCTTTTCCTTTTGGGTTTTCTAAATTATGTTTGATGGTTGAAGAACAAAAAAACTGATATGGTTCTCAAATACAAATAAATATTTAAGACAATTATAAATGGAGAAGAATAAAGTGATGTAAAGGGAAGGAAGCATTCTAAATTTCACTCAAATGGCTTGTGCCCATAATCCCAGTCCTTTGGGAGGCCAATGCAGGGGAATCACCTGAGGCCAGGAGTTTAAGACCAGCCTGAGCAACATAGCAAGATCCCCACCTCCACACATTAAAGAAATTAGCTGAGCATAGTGGTGCATGCCTCTAGTCCTAGCTACTCGGGAGGCTGAATCAGGAGGATTGCTTGAGGCCAGGAGTTTCAGGCTTCAGAGAGCTAAGACTGTGCCACTGCACTCCAGCCTGGGTGACTGAGTGAGATTTTATTTCTGGAGAAAAAAAAATATTGTAAAATGCTGATAATATAGTAGACTAATGAGTTACTATAGAGAAATAAAAATGGAATTCTAAAAACTGTTCATGTAACCCAGAAAGTTAGGGGGGAAAAAACTCAGAGAGAAATGAAAAAGACAAAAAGAAAAATGGTAGACTTAAAATAATAACTGATATAAAGCTTAAATATAAATGGTCTAAATACACCAATTAAAAGACATAGGCAGAATAGATTTTAAAAATGACCCAACTATATCATCTACAAGAAACTTACTCAATTATAATATACATAGATTAAAAGTTTGAAAAAAGATTATGTAATGAAAAAAGAGACAATTCCAAAGACATAGCAATACTAAATGTGAATGCATGAACAATAGAATTGCAAAACGTGACAGAACTGAAAGGAGAAAGAGAAAAATCCACATTGTAACTGAAGATTTCAACACCTGTCTCTCAATAGTTGATAAAACAGTAGACACAGAACAAGGATATAGAAGAATTCGACAACATCATCAACCAATTAAACACTTATACAACATTCCACTCAACAGAGTACATATTCTTTTCAAGCTCCCATCAAATATATCTAAAATAGAGCCATAAAACAAATTCTCAAAAACTCAACAATCTAAGCTACCATCTTAAGAAACTGATAAAAGTTGAGCAAAATAAACCAACAGTGGCCGGGCACGGTGGCTCACGCCTGTAACTCCAGCATGTCGGGAGGCCGAAGCGGGTGGATCACCAGGTCAGGAGATCGAGACCATCCTGGCTAACACAGTGAAACCCCATCTCTACTAAAAACATAAAAAAATTAGCCGGGTGTGGTGGCGGGCTCCTGTAGTCCCAGCTACTCAGGAGGCTAAGGCAGGAGAATGGCGTCAACCCAGGAGGCGGAGCTTGCAGTGAGCCAAGATCGCGCCATTGCACTCCAGCCTGGGCGATAGAGCCAGACTCCGTCTCAAAAAAAAAAAAAGAAAGAAAGAAAGAAAAATAAATAAACCAACAGCAAACAAAAGAGAAGACATCAATAACATTTACAACAGAAAACAAACAATAAAAAGCTAGTTCTTTGAAAAGATCAATAAAATTCACAAACCTCTAGCAAGACTGACCCTAAAAAAGACCTAAACTGCCAATTTCAAAAACGAAACTGCCAATTTCTAAAATGAGACCAGCCCTGGCAACAAAGCAAGACTCCATCTCTACAAAAAAAAAATTTTTAATTAGCCAGGCACGGTGGCCCACGCCTATAGTCCCAGCTACTCGGGAGGCAGAGGTGGGCAGACTGCTTGGGAAGTCGAGGCTGCACTGAGCACCACAGCCAGTTGCACCACAGCCAGAGTAAGACCCTGTCTCAAAAAAAGAGAAAGAAATGGGTTATCACTATAGACTTAGCAGATGTTGAAAGGATAATGAGGGAATATTACAAACAGCTCTGTACACATAGATTTTACCTTAGATGGAATGTACCGATTCCTCAAACAGCACAAACCACTAGAGCTCACCCAGTATGACCCAAAATGAAGTAGTTAATTTGAACAGCCCTATAACTATTAAGTTAATGGACCTCATTAAAAAGTTTCACTAGCCGGGCAGTGGCTCACGCCTGTAATCCCAACAATTTGGGAGGCCAAGGCAGGCGGATCACTTGAGGTCAGGAGTTTGAGACCAGCCTAGCCAACATGGCGAAACTCCACCTCTACTAAAGAATACAAGCTGGGCGTGGGGCACGCCTGTAATCCCAGCTACTCAGGAGGCTGAGGCACGAGAATCACTTGAACCCAGGAGGTGGGGGCTGCAGTGAGCTAAGACTGCACCACTGCACTCCAGCATGCACAACAGAGCAAGACTCTGTCTCAAAAAAAAAAAACAAAAACAAAGTCACACTAATTTTGCACAATCTCTCCTGGAAAATGGGAAACAGATCATTTGCCAATTCATTATAAAGTCAGTATTACTAATACCAAAACCAGAAAAAACAATACCAAAAAAAAAAGTTCAGACCAGTATCATACCTCACGAATACAGACACAAAAATCCTTAACAAAATATTAGCAAACAGAACTCAGCAATACAAAAAATTACACAGGACGATCAAGTAGGAATGTATTCCAGGGTTCCAAGGCTGGATCAATATTCAAAAAACCAATCAATATAATCTACTATATTAATAGGCAACACAAGATAAACCATATGAGCATATAAACTGATGAAGAAAAAGCATTTGACAAAACACCATTCATGAAAAAGCTCTCAAAAATTTAGGAACAGGAAACAGTTCTCAACTTTCCCAACTTGATAGAGCATATCTACAAAACAAAACAAAACAAACCCTAATATACTTAATTGTGAAAGACTGAATGACAAGTCAAGAATATCTGTTCCTAACACTGCTATTCAACACAGGACTGAAAGTTCACCAGTGCAATAAGGCAAAAAAAGAAAAGGCATATAGATCACAAAGGAAGAAATAAAACTGTCCTTATTTGCAGATCACATGATAGTCTACAGAGAAAATCACAAAACACACCTTGAATATGTAGTCTAGCTAGGTCACAAGATTCAAGATCAATATGCAAAAATCAATTATATTTCTATATATTAGTTATGAACACATAAAAATGGAAAATAAAAATATAAAACAGTTTATAATTGCTTAAAAAATACTTAGGTATAAATCTAACAGAGCAAAAATGGGACTTATATGCTAAAAACTATAAAATGCTGATGACAAAAGTCAAAGAAGTTGTAAATAAATGAAGAGACATACCACAATCATGGATTAGAAGACTCAGCACAATATTAATTCTCCTTGAAATTATATATACAGGTTTAATACAAATCCAGTTAAAAACTCCTTCTCCTCAAAACAACTCCCAGCAAGATTTTTAGAAATGTAGAAAAGATTATTCTAAAATTTACACACAGAAAGACAAAGGAATTAGAATAGCTCAAAACAATTATGAAAAAAAATAAAAGCGGGAAAAATCTATCAGATTCCAAGAATAATTATAGAGCTACAATAATGAGGACTGTGTATGTAGTACTGGTGGAGGGACAGATATACAGATGAAACAGAACAGGAAAATCAAAAACAGCCCCACGTAAGTACAGCCAAACAATTTCTGAGAGAGGTGCAAAAGCAATTCAATGGCGGAAGAAGAGTCTTCCAACAAATGCTGATGGAACAACTGAGTATCTATAAGAGAAAAATGAACTTCCACCTAAACCTCGCACCTTCATAAGGAAATCAACTCAAAATGGATTACACATTTAATGTAAAACATAGCAGTATAAAACTTTTACAAGAGAACACAGGAGAAAATCTTTAAGGTCTATAGCTTGGTAAGGAGTTCTCAGGCAAAACATCAAAAGCATAATCCATAAAATAATTTTAAAAAATCAATATACTGGATTTAATAAAAACTACAAACATTTGCTCTGTGAAAGACCCTATTAAAGAGGATGAAATGACAAGCTACAGACTGAAAGAAAATATTTGCAAACTATGTATCTGATACAGGATTCATATTTAGAATATATTCACAAACTCTCAAAACTCAACAGTAAAAAAAAAAAAAAAAAACAAAACAAAAAACCAATCCAATTAGAAAATGAGCAAAAGATATGAAAAGACATCACCAAAAAGGATATACGAATGGTAAATAAGCACATGAAAAAGATGTTCAACATCACTAGCCATCAGGGAAATGCAAATTTAAGACCACGATGAGATATCACTACACACCTATCAGAACAGCTAAAATAAAAAATAATGACAATACCAAATGCTGGCGAAGATTCGGAGACACTGGATCTCTCATACATTGCTGGTGGGAATGTAAAATGGCACGGCCACTCTGGAAAATAGTTTGGCAGTTTCTTAAAAAACTAAACAAACTTAACCATGACCCAGCAATTGCCCTCCTAGGCATTTACCCAGAGAAATGAAAACTTAAGTCCACACAAAAACCTGGACACAACTGTTGATTAGCAGCTTTATTTGCAATAGCCCAGAACTGGAAACGACCAAAACCTCCTACCATAGATAGTTACATAAACTATGGTAATCCATACCATGGAATACTACTCAGCAATAAAAAAGGAGAACTACTGATACAGGCAACAACCTGGATGGATCTCAAGGGTTTGAGTGGAAAAAAACAATCTTAAAAGGTCCCAAACTGTACCATTCTTGAAATGACAAAATTCACGTGATAAAATGACATAAAACTAAACACACACATTGTACCAGTGTCAATTTTCTGGATTTGATATTGTATTACAGTTATATAATATGTAAACTTTGGATTCTGGATAAAGATCATATGGGACCTCTCTGCACAATCTTTGAAACATCCTATGAATCAAGTTATTTGAAGGTCAAAAGTTTAAAGAAAAAAGAAAAAAACAGTTTACACATAAAGCCAAGAAAAAAGTAAATCAGGCTCTGCCCAAGAAAATGTGAAGTGGCCTGAAATTCACATCAAGAAAAGAAACCGGACAGCAATTTCACCAAATTTGATAATCCTAAATGCTCATGTAACATCACCAATAGCTTCTCTAAATTATCAGCTACAAAAAAATACACAGACACACAGACACACAAACACACACACACACACACACACACCCAGATGGCCTTGACTTACAATGGTCTGATTTACAATTTTTCAACTTTACCAAAATGGTACAAAACAGCTGCAATTTTGAAGTACTTGGAATTTTGAATTTTGATCTTTTCCTGGGCTAGCAGTATGCAGTATGTGAGATATTCAATGCTTTATTATAAAACAGGCTTTGTGTTAGATAATTTTGCCCAACTGTAGGCTAATTCTGAGCACATTTAAGATAGGCTGGGCTAAGCTGATATTCAGTAGGTTATGTGTATTAAATGTGTTTTCAATTTATGATGGGTTTATCACGATGTAATCCCATCATAAGTTGAGGAGCATCTGTATAAATCCATCAACAGGGGCAGGGGTTGGCAAACTACAGCCCATAAGCCAACTCCAGCCACCTGTTTTTATAAATAAAATTTTACTAAAATAGTCACAGAGATACAAAAAAACAAAAGCCAATTCTGTTGGCTTTAGTTACTGGTTATCTTGTAACAATACTGAATATCAGAGAATACTATCACCTTATAAAACTATACTCATCTTACTGGAGCACAAAGAATTATAATTCAATGGCATGTTTTATTCTTAAAACAAGTTTCTAAATATATCAAAATATGAGACTTTAAAAAAGGCAACTTCCCAGCTGCCATTCAATTTAATAAACTACATAAAGTGCTCCCTGCCAAGTTCCAACATGCGCGCGCACACACACACACACACACACACACACACACACACACACACGATGGAAGTACAGCTTAACTGCAGTTACCATACCTTAGAAAGTATCAAATCGCCTAACCATCGCACACAATCAACATAATTCCTATGTATGTCTCTGGTAGAAAAATCAGGAAAATGGATTTTCTGAGAAATAAATGGCCTGAAGGAAGAATGGAAATGTAAAAAGTTAAAAGAAAAAATTATAGTAGAATCATACTCTTTTTCATTTTTGGATTTATAAAACTTGGAAAAACAAAATGTAAGACTATTAATTCCTCTGTGTTCCTACATAACCAACCACCTTATCTATTTATTGAAAGCTAAAGTCTCATTCCACTTTTGTTTATTTTTCTCCATTATTATCCAATTTTATCTTTGTCCTATGATAGATACTTTGTTTATAAACATTGTAGTTTCCTGCGTTTTACTATATATAACCCAAAATTAATCACCTCAATTCTGGGTACCCTAACCAATAATAAAGGCCTGATGAGTTTCTCACTGAAAATATACTAAGCTACCTACTCAGTCCTTAAAATTAAGCATTAATAGTCTATGAAAGTCAATATATCTACACTATTTCAAAAGATAGTCATCTTTCCAGGAACAACTAAACATCATTCCAAAGTCTGCTAAAGATACGTCTAGAGTCCTGCCTTGAGCAATAATTTCTGAAAATGATGCCTTACAGGAATTTAAAATTTCTTAAGTGGGGGCGGGTGCGGTGGCTCCCAGCACTTTGGGAGGCCGAGGCAGGTGGATCATCTGAGGTCAGGAGTTCGAGACCACCCTAGCCAACATGGTGAAACCCCATCTCTACTAAAAATACAAAAAAAAAAAAAAAAAAATTAGCCAGGCGTGGTGGCGGCAGCCTGTAATCCAGCTACTTGGGAGGCTGAGGCAGGAGAATCGCTTGAACCTGGGAGGCAGAGGTTGCAGTGAGCCAAGATTGCACCACTGCACTCCAGCCTGGGAAACAAGAGCAAAACTCCGTCTCAAAAAAATAAATAAAACAAAATAAAATTTCCTAGGACTTTTCCAAATAATTTCTGTATTTAGGAAACTAAATGGCAACACTGTTTTCATTAGAGATATTTGTGAGAAGAAACAAAACAAGCTGCTATTAATTCTGGAGTTATTTAATTAACAGTACACTTAACATTCCTAATATACTCAGTTTTAAATCAGAAATAGCTGTATAAGTATAATATGCCATGAATTAGTTGTCTTAGGCAATTCATATGTCCTCTTTTTACCTTTTCCCTCAGATATGTAAAAAAGCACTTTGGATTGGAGCAACTCAAAACAATCCTTCCAATTCAAATTCTGGGGCATTTTGTTGAAACATTAAAATGTTATTCGTGATCTGATATAAATTCTTAACTCTGCTATAATTACATTAATTGCTTTTTAGCTAAATACATACTATAATTGTATGGCCAAACCTCTCTCAAAGAAAAAACGAGTACAACTGTTATTTTTTGAAAACTCTGAAATATAGTTTGAATTTATTCCAGATATCTAGAAAATAATCTAAAAATATAAATTTAACATTGTCCTACTAGCTCCTGGTGTTTTAAAGGAGAAAGGTAAAACTTTTAATAATTCTTAGAGGACACTTAGGTCTGATGAATGTTAGTGCATTGAAATATTTACTGATGCTTACAAATTTAATAATCTATTAACAATCTGGCTTGATAACCAGAAAATGAATTCTAGCTCTTTGCTAAAACAAAAGTGCCAACAAAGTTAACATGCAGACATACAACGTTTATAGTGAAAGTGTTAATGACAGCCTGATAAGATTCTAAAGACAGTTACTGCATTAAGAATTGAGACATTTCAAAAATATACTAAGAAAACTGCGAAATTCCCCAACCTATAGTACCATGAAGTGAGGCTCCTGCATTTGAATTCTCTCCATTTAATCAAGTGAGCATCATTTAGGGAAAAACATTATAATGAATTAGAGCTAAGAACTCCATTGTTTAAAACTGTGGTTTACCATCTTGAATTAGAATTAGCATCATTTAAAAAAAGTTAACATTATTCTAAAGTGTCCTTTACTCTCCCTAGTCCATAATAAGCTTAAGTGATTTAAAACTTTTACATTTATAACTTAAAAGGCCAAGCATATGCATACCAAAATACAAATAAGTAAAATGTGCTACTAAGTTAAGATGACAACACAATTTAAAGGGGATTTTGAAAACTAAGCCACAAACACTGCAAATAAAGGACTTCTTAAAGGGGTGAATTTTACAGTATGTAAATTGTCCCTTAAAGTTAAAAGAAGGTCTTCTAAACTCATTGTTGGGGCTTATATAGCAATTTTGGGAAAAAATAAAACTTATATTCAATAGCACAACATAGCAAATTGTTTCAAATACCACAACTGTTACCTGTTAGTTTTATTTGGATTATAATCATAAGATTCCTTAATTGCATTCATCATTCTCTTTGAATTGATCCTCCAAAGTTTAAGAGAATGATCCATACCACAGGACATTATTTTTTCACCCAAAAGATCATAATCCTGTATGTAAAACCAAAAAGTTTTATATAAATTACAGCTTCAAATTATATTTATCCAATTTTTGCCTAATGTGCAACATAATGAAAACTGTATTTCAAATCACAATACAAACTACATTTTGGGTTTCATCTAAATAGGCTATAAATCAGAGTTTACTACTTTCAAGATTTACAGCTTTAATTAGTTTGTCAACATCGGAATATAAGAGCATTTACAATGTATAAATCAAGAAAAAATTACTTAAACTTAGTTTTATCTATTCAATTACACTAAAATATTTATTTTGCTTATTTTGAAGGTAAATTGAATACTAAGTTAAAATAATTATTCTGACACAAAGAGCTGAATAGTGATATTACTTTTCCTATCCAACCTCAACCAACCAATGAAACTGACATGTGCATGTGAAAATACATGAATCCTTAAAGAGCTGACATTTTACTTTATAATTCTAAGTCAAAATATTTTGAAGTTAGTTTTAGAGTTCACTTTTAAGTGAATTTTTAAAAGTCTAATAAAAAACAGATTTTAACTTTTTTCATTTGCTGTTTACTAATTTTTAACAGGCATGTAACAGATCATCTATTGTAACAACCTCATTTCATAGGCAGACACTAAGGCCCAGAGATGCTATTTAATTTAGCAAAAGGCACATGAGTAATGAAAATCTCACACACCTATCCACCTATCAGTGAACTCCTGTATTACACAGAAGAGCTACATACTGTCTCCTGCTCTCATTCTAAGAAATAACAGTAGAGAGTTCTATTGAAGGAGTATATTTTCCTTACTAACCTAGATACTATATGTTAATCCAGCCTTTGAATTAATTATGAGCACCATTTTATAAGAGCCTAAGAACTTTAGGCTTGATGTTTATTGAATTCACAGTTGTGGTACTTCTAATTACCTCACTGTCAACAGCAACAAGACATCCTTCGAGACAATACCACTAATTTGGAGTTATTAATAAAGAACAGTTCACTTGGCTTTTACACACATAAAGCCAGATGTAGAATGCTACTGCAACTTTTAGGAAATCCAAGTTGACAAGGTATTCGAAGGAAGGTATGATTCTCACAAAGGAATCCAAACTTCAACACAGGAATATTTTAGTACCTTCAACTAAAATGTTACATGCTGTAAAATATGGTGCCCCTTTACATAGTTTAATGGAAAACAACCTAAGAGATGTGAAATTACTACAGGAATCAAATGAGCTAAATATGGAACATAAGCGAAAATAATGTTAAAATCTGAAACCTAACTAAAAACACTTGTATAATGGACCAATGGATTACAATACATCAATATAAAGGTGGTATTTATCTTTAAACTGGTCTTGTATTATACCATGCCACCCAAAGAGAATGGCTAGAAATAAGTTACCTAAAACAGTGTGAGCACAATAAAACACTTCCAAATAGCAAAAAACGTATGTTTCAACTTCAAACAAAAGATGGAAAAGCACTTTAATGGCTACATAGTTTAATTTTTTTCTTTAATAACTGCAAAATGGCAAAACAAACATTAACTTAGTGATTTAAGATTAAAAGGAAAAGAGCAAGATCATACTGCTCTCATAAGACTCCAGGGATTGGTATACAGTGCAAGTAATTTAAAAAATAAATAAATAAATATAGTCTTTACTTGTTTTATTCCTTCATCTGGAGATTAAAATCTTCTATGTCAAATGTAAGTGAATGTCTGCCTGACAGGCTACATGAAACACACTTTCTTATAAGGAAACAGTTCCATGGAGACTGTTCACAGCTATGTAAACCTGAAAGTCATTGCCCTGCAGTTTCCAACTTACAGCACTTAGAACTTCATCTCTGTGCCCTTCTACGCCTCCAAATATTGCCACCAGAGTGTCCGTCTGGATATTCCATAATCGTAAAGCATGATCTAGTATAAACATACAAAAATTAGGCGAATGTTTTTTATTTACTGTGAACTTTCAACATCTTGTGAAAGAAAAACTACTAAAGTCTAGATGTAAGTTATGCACAGTAAAGCCTAAAAATGGAATCCATATTACATAGCAACTTAAAATGTTTACATCAGATGTAGAATTAGCTAGGTAAGTGCTATAGTTTGAATAGGTCCCCCCAAAAGCATGTGCTAGAAACTCAATCCCCAATGCAATAGTGGTGTGAGCTGGGGCCTAATGGGAGGTATTTAGGTCATGGGGGCTCCATCCTCACAAATGGATTAATAGTGATTATAAAAGGGCCTGAGGCTATAAATTCAATCTCTTGCTCCCTCACACCCTCTCCTGCCCTTTTGCTGAAACGATTCAGCATGAAGGCTCTCACCAGATGCCGGCACCATGTTCTTGGACTTCCCAGTCTCCACAAACAGGAGCCAAATAAATTTTTGTTCATTATAAATCACCCAGTCAGGTACGGTGGCTCATGCTTGCAACCCCAGCACTTCAGAAGGCCAAGATGGGAGGACTGCTTAAGCCCAGGAGTTTGAGACTAGCCCTAGCAATATAGCAAGACCCTGTCTCAACAAAAAATTTAAAAATTAGTGAAGCCTGAGCAATAGAAAAGAAATTAATTAATCCATCAGTCAGTCACCTAGTCTGTGGTATTGTGTTATAGCAGCACAAAATGGACTCAGACAGAATGTTGGTACTCAGAAATGGGACTATTGCTATAAATACCTGAAAATGTGGAAATAACTTTGGAACTGGGTAACGAGGAGAGGCTGGAAGAATCTGGAGGAGCAGGCTAGAAAAAGCCTATATTGGTGTGAGTGGAGCATTGAGGGTAATTCCAGTGAGGGCTGAAAAGAAGACAAGAGCTGCAGGCAGAGCCTTTATCTTCTTAAGGATTACTTAAGTGGTTGTGATCAGAATGTTGGTAGAACAATGTTGGTCTCAGACAGAATGAGGTTGGTCTCATTCAGTGAGGTCTCAGACAGAAATGAGAAGTTATTGGAAAATGGAGTAAGAGCTATCCCTGTTGGCAGGGTGTGATGGTTCATGCCTGTAATCCCAGCACTTTGAGATTGAGGCAGGAGGATCACTTGAGGCCAGGAATTCAAGACCAGCCGGGGTAACATAGTGAGACCCAATCCCTACAGAAAATAAATTAGCCAGGTGTGGTGGCGTGTACCTGCAGTTCTAGCTACTTGGGGGACTGAGGCAAGAGGATCAATTGAGCCTAGGAGTTTTGGGCTGCAGTGAGCTATGATCATGCCACTGCACTGCCTGGGTGACAGAGACCAACCCTGTCTTTAAAAAAAAAAAAAAAAAAAGCCAGGCCAGGTGTGGTAGCTCATGCCTGTAATTCCAGCAGCATGGGAGGCTGAGGTGGGTGGACACTTGAGCTCAGGAATTCGAGACTAGCCTGGGCAACATGGTGAAACTCCATCTCTACAAAAAATACAAAAACTAGCGGGGTGTGGTGGCATGTGCCTGTAGTCCCAGCTACTCAGGAGGCTGAAGTGGAAGGATCACTGGCATGGTGCCAGCATCTGGTGAGGGCCTTCATGCTGAATCGTGTCACAGCAAAAGGGAAGGAGAGGGTGTGAGGGAGCAGAGGTTGTGCCACTGCACTCCAGCCTGGGTGACAAGAATGAGACCTTGCCTCAAAAAAATGAATTAAATAAATAAATAAAAGCCATCCTTGCAATACAGTTGTGAAGAACTTAGCAGGACTGTGTCCATGCCCTAGGACTTTGTGGAAGGCAGAAGTTAAAAGCAATGAATCCAATACCTGGCAGAAGAAATATCTGAGCATCAAAGCATTCACAGTGATGCATGGCTTCTTCTGGCTGCTTATCATAAAATGAGAAATGATCTAAAGGTGAAATTTGTAATTAAAAAGGAAAGCAAAACAGAAACATTTATAAACTCTCAGCCTGGCCATGTAAAGAAAAAAAAAGCAGGCTGGGTGTGGTGGCTCACACCTGTAATCCCAACACTTTCGAAGGCTGAGGTGGAAGGATCATTTGAGCCCAGAAGTTCAAGACCAGCCTGGGCAACATAGCAAGTCCTTGTCTCTTCAAAAAATATATAAAATAAAAAAGCATGTTTGAGAGAGAATATTAAGGATGTAGCTAAGTGACTAATTGCTAAGGAGATTAATAGGGAAGAGAAGGCAGGTTCTATTCACCAAGACAATGGGATAATGACCACAAAGGCATTTCAGAGATCTTCAAGACATAGCTTGGACCTTGAGGGCAAGGTTTCCAGAGAAGCACCCGTGGGACCTCTACATTCACCGTCCAGGGCCACTTCAGCACTTTGCTCCCCCTATCCCAAGGCAGTGCTCTTTGGTCACCCCATAGCTTGAAGGGGCTCAAGTATGGCTCAGGCCATAGCTTCTGAAGGTACAAGCAGCAAATCTTGGCAGTGTCCATGTGGTGTTAAGTCTGCAGATGCAGAGAATGCAGGAACTGTGGAGGCACGGCTTCCTCTCTAGATTTCAAAAGACATCACAAAGAGCCTGGGGCTCCAGGCAGAAACTTTTCAGAAGGGAAGAGCCACACAGCAGTTCCTACTACAGCAACACCTGGTGGAGCCATGGGGAAAAAGCCATCCCCCAAATCCCAGAACTGCTGAGCTACCAGGGCACACCACCAGCCTGCAAGAGCTGCAGGCACCCGACTCCAACTCATAAGATGCTATGTGGGCTGCACGTGGCAAACCCATAAAGATGGGGCTGCCCAAGGCCTCTGGGGCCCAAACTCCACACCCAGCATGCCCAGAAGGCAAAACATGGAGCCAAGGAAGATTATTCTGGTGCCTTGGATTTAATCTTGTTTGTTCTGTTGAGTTTTGGACTTACTTGGGACCAGTTACACTTATTCTTGCCTATCTCTCCTTTTTGGAAGGGACTGTCTATCCTATGCTTATCCTACCACTGTATTTTGAAAATAGATAAGATGCCTGATTTCACAGACCCACAGATGGAGAATTTACCTCAGCAGGAATCCTGCCTTGAGTCTCACCCATATCTGATTGAGGATTTGAATTTTGGGGGCTAGAGGCAGAATGCTACAGCTTAAATGAACCCCCCAAAAAGCAGGTTGGGAAACTTAATCCCAGTGCAGCAGTGTTGGGAGATGAGACCTAATGAGAAGCGTTAGGTCATGAGAGTACCACTCTTATGAATGAATTAATTCCAATTATATATTTTAAAAAAAGGCTTCAAGTTCAATTTCTTGTTCTTACTTTCTAATGCCAGGTTAAAGTGGACTAAGACAGTAAGTTCAGAAATATTCATGTGGTCTGAAAAATATTTTAAGCATACTTATCTCAAATAACTTTCTTTAAATAACCTAATTTGATGGAAATATACTTTTGAAATAAAATACAGATTTGACATAAGCAATTTTATCCCACAGAACAAGACAGTAGCTTTTCCCTTCACCACACTCACATTAAAAAATTGAAAGGGGACTGAGATTTATGATTTTTACAGTAAGCTGAAAACATAACTACATATATCATGCACAATTTTATAGAATGACAGTCCTTCTTCAAAAATTATGCAGCTATAATTTGAGCAATGTTATATTAAACATTAATAAAGAATGTACAGCAGGCCAGGTGCAGTAGCTCACACCTGTAATCCCAGCACTTTGGGAGGCCAAGGTGTGAGGATCTTTTGAGGCCAGGAGTTTGAGACCAGGTTGGACAACATAATGAAACCGTTATCTCTACAAAAAAATTTTTAAAAATTAGCCAGGCATGGTGGTGTGCACATCTAGTCCCAGCTACTCAGAAGGATGAGGTGGGAACATTGCTTGAGGCCAGGAGCTCAAGCTACAGTGAGCTGTGATCACATCACTCTACTATAGCCTGGTTGACAGAGTGAGATCCTGTCTCTAAAACAGTATTTAAAAAAAAGAAAGAATGTAAAGCAAAGACACGTCATGTAAGCTTGAAATATAACAATGTTCATTCTGTCTGTGAATATAAATCCATCACATAAACACCCCAGAGGTAGTAATACATGTGAAAATTAACAGTGCTGTAAAAATGATTCCTTGATTTCAATTTTGTACAAGCTTTTGTATGGACATGTTATTTCTGTTGGGGATACATATGTACACCCCCACCCACACAACCCTAGGATATACATACATATGTAAACACCTAGGATTAGTGACTCTGTAACATTTTGAGGAACTGCCAGATTGTTTTTCAAAGTAGTTACATTTTACATTCCCACCAGCAGTGTCTGAGAGGGCTCTGATTTCTTCTTGTGCCAGTCAATACTTGTTAGTATCTAACGTTTTTATTACAGCCACCCTAAGTAGGTGTGAAGTGGTATTTCATTGTGGTTTTGATTTGTATTTCCTTAATGATTAATATGTTAAACATCTTTTCATGTGCTCAGTGGCCATCTGTGTATGCTCTGTGAAGAAATGTCATTCAGAACTTTTAGCCATTTTTAAATTGGGCTGTCTTTTTATTGTTGAGCTATAAAAATTCTTGATACACGTCCCTTATTAGCTGGGAATCGTGGCTCATGCCTGTAATCCCAGCATTTTAGGAGGCCGAGGTAGGAGGACTGCTTGAGGCCAGGAGTTTGAGGACCAGTCTAGGTAACACAAGGAGACCTCATCTCTACAAAAACATTTTTTACAAAATTAGCCAGGTGTGGCGGCACGTGCCTGTAGTCCTAACTACTTGGGAGGCTGAGGCAGGTAGATCACTTGAGCCCAGGAGGTTGAGGCTACAGTGAGCCATGATCACACCACTGCACTCCAACCTGGGTGACTGGGCAAGACCCTGTCTCCAAAAACAAAAAATAAAAATCAAAGTCCTTTATCAGAATGATTTATAAATATTTTTTCTCCTTTTGAGTAGGCTTTTTTACTTTCTTGATAGTATCACTTGGAGCAAAATTCTTATTCATGCTCAAACTTCTGATTTTTAAAAATGCTCTTACTGACACAATAGAGGAAGACCAGGGTTAAAAGTTGTGATGTTGGGCTGCACGCAGTGGCTCACGCCTGTAATCCCAGCACTTTGGGAGGCTGATGCGGGTGGACCACCTGAGGTCAGGAGTTTGAGACCAGCCTGGCCAACATGGAGAAACCTCATCTCTACTAAAAATAAAAAAAATTAGCCAGGCATGGTGGAGGGCGCCTGTAATCCCAGCTACTCGGGAGGGTCAGGCAGGAGAATCACCTGAACCCAGGAGGCAGAAGTTGCAGTGAGCCGAGATAGAGCCATTGCACTGCAGCCTGGGCGCCAAAGCAAACTCTGTCTCAAAAATAAATAAATAAATAAATAAATAAATAGAGGCAGGACGCAGTGGCTCACACCTGTAATCTCAGCACTCTAGGAGGCTGAGACAGGCGGATCAACTGAGGTCAGGAGTTCAAGACCAGCCTGACCCATGTGGAGAAACCGTATCTCTACTAAAAATACAAAAATTAGCCGGGCATGGTGGTACATGCCTGTAATCCCAGCTACTCGAGGGGCTGAGGCAGGAGAATCTCTTAAACCCGGGAGGCAGAGGTTGCAGTCAGCCGAGATTGCACCATTGCGCTCCAGCCTCCGCAACAAGAGCGAAACTTTGTCTCAAAAAAAAAAAAAAAAAACCAAAAAACAAAGAAAAGAGAAAAAAAAAGTTGTAATATTTAGAACAAGTGAGGCATTACGGTCTATACAGTTGTTCAGAAATATCTGAGCCCCAATTAGTGTTATCAAGAGACAAGAAAAAGTAATCAACTCTTCCTAGAGGTAGTGATTTCCAAAATGCAATGCTTTCCCTTTATGGGAATATTTCAAATAACTTATCCTGAAAAACGTAGCATTTTTAAGAAATTCTATAGGAAATCCTTTATAAAACAAAAGCTTTTTTAAAAAATAAAAAAGCAATATGAATTTTCATATGTAGTATTTATTATTACATGATTGGACAAAATGATTTGGATATGCTAACATAGCCTGGGATTTTCCTACTAAAATTTACTGTTATAACCTTTTTTTAAATTTGGCTTTATTTCCTTAGAACACTATCTGTCCACACACTGGGGCCTACTGGAGGGTAGAGGGTGGGAGGAGTAAGAAGATCAGGAAAAATAACTAACAGATACTAGACTTAAAATAAAACAGGACCTGTCAACCTAAGTAACAGAGAGGCTCTCTAAAATAAAAGATGTTTATATGGAAATAATGCACTGCAATGAGAATGTGCATGCCAAAGTAAACTATGTGTGTTCTCCGAGACACAAAGGAAAGACAGAGGTTTTCAAAGAAAAAAATGAGAAGGATTACATAATTGTTTTGAAATAAGATTGGCCACAAAATCAGTAACAAGGGTGATGCCAGTCTCAGGATGGAGAGGCACTTACTGCCAGTATTTTCTGTGTAAGGTTGTGATGGCCTTTGTGCAAGGTTGTGGTTGTGTTTTTTTGTGAGTTTTTATTATCAGACATACAAGCATGTGGACTCTCTTCTCATGGTTTTTCCTATTTGTCAGGGTTTTCTTGACATTAGTGACTCCATCTTAATTCTGACAAATTGCACAGACTCAAGAAACATTTGCTTCACTTACCTTTACTTACTGACAGGAGAAGATTTGGATCTCTTGGGTGGAATTTCAGCTCATTGATAGCATTTCCATGGCCAACATAGTGCTACAATAAATTTAAAACATTTCAAGTTTCCTATCTCAAAATCAGTAAATTTTTTTTCATAAATCTTTAGAGAATGTAAAAATAGTTTCACTTAAAGTAGTGGTTCTCAACCTTGGCTGCATACTAAAATCACCCAACAAACTTGAGGTGAAAAGGAAAAAAAAAAAAAAGACCCCAGGCACAGTGGGTGGCTCATGTCTTTAATCCAAGCACTTTGGAAAGCTAAGGCAGAATCGCTTGAGGTCAGGAGTTCAAGACCAGTCAGGGCAATGCAGCAAGACCCTATCTTCATATACACACACACACACACACACACACAAATTAAAAATTGGCCCCAGCTACTTGAGAGGCTGAGGCAGGAGGATCGCTTGAGCCCAGGAGACGGGCTGCAGTGAGCTATAATCATGCCACTACATTCCAGCCCGGGCAAAGGAGTCAGAACCTGTCTCAGAACAAAAAAAAAAAAAAGATGCTCAAAACTCCACCTGCAGATATTCTGATGGGATTAGCGGAGGCTCCAATATGCGTAGAGTTTTAAGCATCCTCAGGAGAGTTTGATGTAGCCCCACAGTTAAAAACAGTTGATGAAAGTGATTTGAAAAACCCGTCTTCTTATCAACTTCCTAGGCTTCACCTTTATGTTCGTTACAAGGTCCCTTTGATAACACACCTCCAGTTTAGGTGTCTTGGAAAATGGACTCCCTCTTATTGTTCATTTAGAGCCTCTCAAAGTAAACCATGACAAGGGTGAAAGAGGGAAATGATTTAAAAAGAAAGCACTACAAATATTAACATTTTCCCACTTATTCCTTAATTTACATTACCCAAATGTGACAAACGTCTCAAAAGACTCATCCAAAGAGAGCAGTAAGAAAAGTACAAATCAAATGAGAAATGTTACATTCATACCATTAGTTTTAAATTTAACATTACAAGTTTTTACAGTTGTGGATTCAAAAGAAGCAGATCTACAATTTAACCAGAAAAACCCACCTTTATACACTGCATTGTTATAGGATTTATTATCCTAATTATGCCTCTAGATCCAGCTACAGCCAGCAGAGGATGGCTCGTATTGCTATCATAGGTCCATGCACAAGTGTAAAAGTTTTCATCAGCCTAAGAAATTCCACAGTTAAGAAACATAATGTTTTTGAAAAAGAAACATGTCAATAATTATAATAGAAACTTACAAAGAACTGCTAAAGTTTTTGACACAAAAGTTCTCAATTTTCCTTATACAACCAAATATATACAATGGTGATTTGAGGTCTAAAATCCCTAACAAATGATCAAACAAAATTACAGTCTCTCCACTCAATTTTGTTTACTCTTTAGCTGCTTGTACAACTACTCAACTCTGTAGTTGCAGTACCAAAATAACTGCAGAAAATATACAAATGAATGGGCATGGTTGTGTTCAAAACAAAACTTTACAAAAACAGGTGACCAACCTGCAAGCTGTAGTTTAACCTCTGCTCTGTCCCCATACCTCTATAAATATCTAAAAAAGAACAATTCAGTTTTCCACTTTTTTCTTTGTGAGACAGTCTCAATACAACAACAGGTCACATTTCAATATCTTTTAGAGAAGACTGAATGTCCTTGCCTTGTCTTGTTTGCTAGGTTTTTCAAATGGATCTGGAAGAAATATCTTATTACTTAGCTTTTACTGCTCTAACTCGGGCTTTTCAAATTTTTCTGTTTCTTTATGAACCTGTTTTGCAATTTTTATTTCCTATTTTATTTTTATACATTTTATTTTTCCTAAACTTTTTTTTTCTTCCTAGGCTTCGTTGATCAAATACTTAGAATGACTACCAGTCACAACCCAAGTTCATCATTATAACTACAATGAAATGATATATTCTAGGCAAGGTCAAAGAAAAAGGAGGTTTTAATCAGTCTTTGCTAACATTTTCTATTACTAGATTTCTAATGCTCCTATCTCTATAGACATCTGCACCCAACCAGCACATCTATCCCACAATGGATTCTTTTCTTTTTCTTTTTGCCTAGCTGAGTTGACACATACCACAATGGATTTCTAAGGGTCAGGAAAACTAGATACCAGGATTCTCTTGGGTGATAGTGAAGAAATCGGTTAAGAAAGAACAATAACTTTAGGGAAATGATTAATTTATAAAAGTTTTGGTGCACTTATTGAAAATAAATTCCTTTGACTAAAGATATTAAAAACCCAGGAAAGGATACATCAGCATCCACGTAAGATTGCAACAACCGGATTTCTCCTTGTGAATGACATTCATACAAGGTAACCTAATGAAAATAAAAATACAGTAAATTTCATCTCAAGTATAGAAAACATACTCTCTCCAACTTTTAAACATATTTTAATCGCAATCATATCTTAAATATACTACAGAAACTACTGCCTTAAAATACCTCCTGTGAGCTTAAAGAAGCCATTATAAAGCTGAATGTTTTACATAATACACAGAGCATATTAAATATTGCAGTAATAGTCGTTTCGATTTCCAATCTTTTAAACTTGTATTTCATCCATTCAATTGCCTAGGCAACATAGCAAAACTCCATCTCTATTAAAAAATAAATATTAGGCCGGGCACGGTGGCTCACGCCTGTAATCCCAGCATTTTGGGAGGCCAAGGCGCGCGGATCATGAGGTCAAGAGATCAAGACCATCCTGGCCAATATGGTGAAACCCTGTCTCTACCAAAAATACAAAAATTAGCTGAGCGTGGTGGCACATGCCCGTAATCCCAGCTACTCAGGAGGCTGAGGCCGGTGAATCACTTGAACCCGGGAGGCGGAGGTTGCAGTGAGCCGAGATTGCACCATTGCACTCCAGCCTGGCAACAAAAGCGAAACTCTGTCTCAAAAAAAAATAAAATAAGTCCGGACACAGTGGCTCATGTCTTTAATCCCAGCACTTTGGGAGGCCGAGGCGGGTGGATCATGAGGTCAGGAGATCAAGACCATCCTGGCTAACACGGTGGAACCCCGTCTCTACTAAAAATACAAAAATTAGGTGGGTGTGGTGGCATGTGCCTGTAGTCCCAGCTACTCAGGAGGCTGAGACAGGAGAATCGCTAGAACCCAGGAGGCAGAAGTTGCAGTGAGCCAAGACTGCACCACTGCACTCCAGCCTGGGCAACAGAGAGACTCAGTCTCAAAAAAAAAAAAAAAAAAAACCATAAAAAATAAAAATTCAAATAAAAATAAGTCTTTGGATAGTTTTGGAGTATTTACATATTAGTTACATATTTAAAAGTCTACAATTTGCTTAATGAATTATTTTCTTATGGGTACAGATAATCAAACATTAACTTTCACATGTATGATAGCCTTTTTCATTTGTTGCATACTCTAAAATTAAAACTATACATACACCATACACAATTTTGTAATACTAATCTTTTATAAATTTCTTTCCATTTTCTTTTCTTTTTTTTTTTTTGAGACAGAGTTTCACTCTTGTCGTCCAGACTGGAGTGCAATGGCATGATCTCGGCTCACTGCAACCTCTGCCTCCCGGATTCAAGTGATCCTCCTGCCTCAGCCTCCTGTGTAGCTGAGATTACAGGCACTCGCTATCACGCCCAGCTAGTTTTTGTGTTTTTAGTAGAGACAGGGTTTCACCACGTTGGTCAGGCTGGTCTCGAACTCCTGAGTTCAGGTGATCCACCTGCCTCGGCCTCCCAAAATGCTGGGATTACAGGCGTAAGCCACTGTGCCCGGCCCCATTTTTCTTATAGCTTATAGTCAGTCACATTAGCAAAAACCTATTATTATTTTATAATAGTACTGAAGACCTCTGAAGATCCTGTGTATCATCACAACCTATTAATTCATTATCTCCTCTATGTTAATGTTCAAAAAAAATTCTTTATATGGCTGCTAACTAGGTTGATTATGTCTTATGTGATAACTGTTTTCGTTTTCTTTCTTCCTTTTAAAGAAATTCTAACAGCAGAACTTTTTATAATTCAATAAACTATATGACACCCCTTTATGTCACTTTAAATAAAAATAGGGATTCTTTTTGTTAGAAAACCTAAAACACTGCAATCAGCACACTGGAGCACAAACTATACCAATTATAATACTATCAAAGCTAAATATTAACTTAGGTTTACAGTGGTGTCTTAAAAGTGGACTCAAATTTAATTAATGCACTACATTCCCAACTAGGAAAAAAATAACCTCAACCTTTTCTTAAAACCGCAAAATTTTTCCTCTGAATTGTTGTTTTCAAAGAATCTAGGAACTAAACAACTATAAGCAGACTACATTATCTTAAAACCTACATTTGACTAAACACCAAAAACAGAAGAAAAAAAGCTATTATTTCATGTTATCAACTTCAGGGGTAACTTAAAAATATTTAGAGTTTCAATGAATTGACCTTGTCAAATAGTAAAAGGCCTAGAGCCTTACATGTCATTATAAAATTTCCTTAAAAGGCTGGACATGGTGGCTCATGACTGCAACCCCAGCTCTTTGGGAGGCCAAGGCAGGTAGATTGCTTGAGCCCAAGAGTTCAAGACCAGCATGGGCAACACGGTGAAAACCTATCTCTACAAAAAAAATTAGCCAGGGATGGTAGTGCATGCCTGTAGCTACTCAGAAGGCTGACGTGGGAGGATCACCTGAGCCCCAGAAGTTGAGGCTGCAGTAAGCCTTGATTAACCACTGCACTCCATCCTGGAGGAAGGAGTAAGACTCTCTCTCTCTCAAAAACAAACAAACAACAACAACAACAACAACAAAAACCACCACCAAACACTACCTGTCTCAAAACAAAAAAAAACAGCAAACTCAAATGTTTACTGCAAGTAATTAAAACATCTCAATAACTTATTTAAATCCACTGGATTTATGCTTCATTTATAGAGCCATTCATTACCTTAATTTTAAAAAAATCACAGCCAGTTCTTAAGCTATTTGAATGATAAGTACCAAAATCACTTTAAAAAGAATGCCAATTAAAAAAAAAAAAAAAGGAACGCCAATTCTTTCAACCAAGTATTTATGAAGACAACTACAAGTATAAAACCTGTTTCATAAATAATTAGGGGTAATATATTAAATATAGATGTATTTTCAGCCATGCATACTAGTTTTAATTAATTTCTAGAAACCTTCACTCTTACATGAAAGAATCATATTGCTAAACCAGCTTCACAAAATGCACTTTGAAATTATTCTATTTCAATATTACATTAACACCAGATCTGGAAATCAAGCCAAATACTAAATAGACACCTTAACACTCACTCTGTTGCTTCCTACAGTTGCAAACACTAATGGATCTCCTTCTTTACTGTGCCAGTTAAACTGAACTCCAAACAATGGTTGGTTATGATCTTCCTATAAAATAATCATGAAATAAGAAAAGATTAATGTATCTTACAAACCAGAAAATGACAGTAAACTAACCTATCCCCTTCTTTTTTCCAAAATGCAATACATTATTTTGTGTATCATACATAAGCTAACTTTTGACACTAAAATTAAAAGATATCTACTAGTCTAGTTTTCACATTTTAAAATATTGTGTATGATAAAGTTTTATCACAACCAAAGGCTGAAATCACAAGTTAGGTAATAACTGCTTACCTACGAAAACACTTATAATATTTGCCTTTTTCTTAATAAGCCAATCATATTCTGAATCACAATAAACTGGATAATTTTGGTGGATACAAAAGGACACAATTTATTTTTCTGAAACAGGAAATTAGCAGATGGTCTTAATAGCTTCTCTGGCATTCACTAAATTTTATAAGGCTAAATTTTTCCCTTGTAAAGTGAAGCATAGCAGACTCCATTCAAATCACTGTTTTCTGTTAGTCAGAATGAGAATATCTGAACACTGGGGACTAGGGGAAGAAATAAACTGTAACTGCACAGTTACCAGGAGGCTATAGGAGATGTACAAAGAACAATTATTCACTTTTGTTCACAAAGTTATTTTTCAGCTTTAGGATTTTACTGGCCATCTTCTGGCATTTAACACTGACTTTCAGATGCAGTTTAAGGCACTGTTTTCACTTTTAAAGTACATCTTTCGTTTTCTCATCATTTGAAAAGCCACAGCTTTAGGATTTTGAAATACTGACTTAAGTATAAAAGGCAGCTAAAAACATCTTCCAGGTACAGTACCTAAAAGTAGTACGTTAATGTAAATAAATATGCACATGAAACTATAATTGACTTTTTAAAAATATGCTGAGATTAATTTCTCTCCTTTTACAGGAGCAAAATCTGACACACTGGGCATCGAATTTTTGCTACACAGACAGAAAAATGTCATAGTCATAGCTTCTTATGCTTTCCCAAAACTTTACTTATAAAAAATATATTTGGATATTTAGAAAAGGTTTTAACTTACATATGTATGAGATAATACACATTTTTCCTCAGTATAGAAAAAAATAGCCTCACATTTAAAAAACAAACTGGACATATATAAAAGAAAATATCTTAAACACCAGTAACCCCTTTTATAAAGTAAATAAAAATACTATTGGGGACAGATTAATTTAAATAACCAAAACCCCCTTTTCCCTAAATATTTAATATTAAAAAGTTTAAAAATTTTTTACACCTTTTTCTTTGAAAACAGTTATAAATAAAACAAAGGACAGAAACTGTACAAAGTAAAACATCTGTTTCAATTTATACTTAGTCAAAGTTAATGGGTTACATTCAGTTCTTTTTAAAAACTGATGCCAGAAGTGGCTTATGTTTTTTAAGTTTTACTAAAATATAAAGAGTAATAGTTACCCAAATCTTTAATTTGAATGCAAACAATAAAGCAAAGACATCCTGCAACACTGTCACATATTTAAATTAAAACAACAAAAAACAAAACCAAAAAACTAAACATGGGATGGACTAAAATAGATATGCAGTCTGAACTACAAAAAAAAAAACCCTTCAAAAAACATTGTAACTTTAAAATATTTACAACTTGACAGAGTATCCTGAGTACGAAATGCGTGCCACAGAGAAATAATTTCTGAAGCCTAGCATTCAGCCCAAAAGATCTTTTTTTGCACATACCTTGAGACTATTTACACATTTGAAAGAATATTTGCATTTCTTTGACTTCCATTTTCCCTTTCCCCAACTTTTCCTTCCAGGTGCATTTGGCGTGTTTGTAGGTGTATCAGGGCGTTCAGTGTTTGTACCACTTTCTATACTGACAGCGTCATCCTGTAAGCAGTAAATGAGGAAAAATTACATGAAACAGCAATACTGTTTTTAGCAGTAAATAACTCTACTGGGAAGATGCTGACTGACCTAAGAGAAATAATTTCTACAAGAAGAAAAAAATGTATTCTTGCCTCCACATAAGGATAAACATAATCCAGCTACAGGTTAGAAGGTTTGTAGATATTTTATATTTCAACAAAAATGAAAATGAAATAAATACTATTGAGAATAATGGAAGAGTAATACTGTCTTTAATAAGGCACTGGTCTGTTCCAGTCACTTTAATACACTGTATCAGTGAATCTTTACAGCTCTTTACAAAAGGTACTGGAAGTGTTGAAAAAGCCTAACTGGTCTCTTGGCTGGTAATTCCACCCCAAAGCTGTGACTCTTAAATCTGACTGATGTATATGTCTTCATAATGTATTTGACTGCTGCTCAGTCTGGAGCATGGAGCTGGGGAGCCGTTTGAAGCAGGGGTGTTAATGGCTTCTACATTAGATGTCACTTTTTAAAATCCTGTTATTCAAATTCTGCTTATAACGCAAACCATTTAGAATTTTTTAAAAGTGCTACATATATTCTATGCTATTTACAAGTTAAAACTGTCTCATTGTTCTAAAGTAATAATACTCATAAATCAGAACTCCAGAGACTCTCAATCACAATTAAAGTAAATCCTTCCAAAAAAAAGAAATGACTGCAGGAAACCTTGAAAATTCTCCTAATTCATACCTTATCTCACACACGAGTGGCCCTCTAATCTCAGCTCTCTAATCTCAGAAGAGGATTCCACTACCTCCTGATTACAGATTCCAATGTCTCCTTTGGAAAGAAAAGATTTATTTAATCTATGACCTTAGGGCAGCAGTTCTAAAATACATTCCAGAGGAAGCCTTTTTTTTTTTTTTCCATGAAATGCCTATTAAACAGCCTAGGAAACACTGCTTTAGGGGCTATTTTTAAATTATTGCTTCCTAAAGTTGGTTTTATATAGAAGGTTAAAAAATATCATAAATGAAATAATAGGCGGGTAGCAAGCAGTACGTACTCAACAAATATTTGAATTGTAATTTAATGTAAATATCATTAGTCTTTACAGAAATAGAAAATGCGGTATTTTAATCTCTTTTTCTCTCCACCTTTTCAGTTGTATTCACATAATTAACATCAAATGTAGAAAACAATTCTGTATCTCAGTGGAAAACTATGCATTATCTATATAGCACATCCTTCCAAGTTACCAGACTATAGCCCTCCACTATGTCTTTGGGCTATCTTACAACTCTTTTTTGAGACAGGCTCTCCCTCTGTCACCCACTCTGTTCTTGGTTCAATGCAACCTCCACCTCCCAGACTCAAGTGATCTTCCCCCCACCTTAGCCTCCTGAGTAGCTGGGACAACAGGAGCTGGCCACCACACCCAGCTAATTTTTGGTAGAGACAGAGTTTCACGATGTTGCCCAGGCTGGTCTCAAACTCCTGGACTCAAAGGATCCTCCCACCTCAGCCACCTAAAGTGCTGGGATTACAGGTGTGAGCCACTGCGCCCAGCCACAACTCTTTTTTCATTATGAATAACTGATAGACATGTAAATTTTGTCTCTACAGTAGAGGTTCAAAATGTCTTCCCTGCCACTCAAGGGGAAAAAAAGTTTCTGTCTCCATTTGGAATTCATCTCTCCATTCCTTTACTCCATATATTAATAAATTTGTACTGTTTTGATTTTGCGGGTTAACCATTACTGTATAACATTTGCCTGGTTCCCTCTGAGTAAAAGTTTTAACATGTGTTCACTTGCCATTTTTTCTGTAAAATTACCTTTTAACACTAGAGAACTGAAATTTTAAAAACTCTAAGACATTTTTATATATCAGTTTCTTTACATTCTGGCTAAACACTGAGCTGCCAATACAGAGGCCACACAAAACATTCGTTAATAGGGCACGTTGCTTATTTTACTTCTGATCACTTAATTTACCCATCTCCTCCCAAGGCAAATCAAGATGGAATCAAATGAAAATGTAATACAGCCACCATGCTTCCATTTTATCTTTAAACTAAAATCAAGTCTTTGCTGAGTGTCTAATATATGTACAGGCTGACCTCCATCCTATTCCGTTCTCAAAGTAAAGAATGATACTGTGCAACAGACATGGTACTACCATCTTCACTTGCCCAACGAGGAAAGAGACACAGGGCAGTAATTTGCACCTGCATCTTGCCACAGGGATGCCCTGCATCTTTGCTTTTGCTTAAGCAAAAAGACAAGTCTCCAGGTTCAGCCCTCTGATCTTACTACCAAGGCATCCATTAGTACTCTCGCAGAAGCCAACTACTCTGCAGTCATATGATCTCAAAAAGTTCAATAAAATGGCAGATAACACAATAAATGTAAAATATGTGCCTGTAATTCTCTGACTCACATTAACAGTAGTAACTGCTCAGGTTACCTGAACTCTAACACAAAAACATATTCCCCCACACCCCATCTGCTTTGGCCTTTTGCCATTTGGCTCCCTCAAGAGTAAAACTATTGCCCTTATCTTTTCTAAACTCATTTTTATACAACGTTCTCTACTCCCTTACCTTACTACTGCCCCTAAGTCAGGGGTACATGGATGAAATTCAGAAGGCTTGTGAACTCAAATGGTGAAAAAAAATTGCATCTTATTTTTTGCCACCTTTAAAATCTAGCACTTCCTTCTATTATTATCTAGGTAACACATGCTTAATGTTACTGAAGTTGTGACTCTGCCACCAATGGAAATCAAGTATTTTTATATTATACTTCGAAAAAGTGTTTATACCCATCACTACTATCAGACCCGCTGCTAGATCTTGTTACTTAATGTGCTAATAAAGTACATATAGTATAGGACTACATCTAAAATTTGTTTTAGAAATATTTTATAACATGGTGTACAATTTTATAATTGAATTTGTTTGTAACCTCATATCCTGTATTTCATACATCTAAAAATGTTATTTTGAGAAGACTCTACAAGATTAAGGCTTCCAAGGCATGCGCACGCACACACACAAAATTAAGGCTATCCAAATGGAGGAACCAAAACAAAACTAATCCAATCATTTGGTCTTAAAATTGCAGCAAAGAATATGTTTTCCTGTAAGGGTCTGCAAGAAGAAAATAAGCTTTATTTTGTCCTTTGCAAGTTTCTTCATTCTAAACAGGTCTGACAGTTTCATTATATTTTGCCTGATTATTAAGTATGTGGAAAGGCCAGAAACATTATTCTATGTAATCATAAAATTAGTAGTAGTAATTATTATAAATAAATAACACGTGTATAGTACTTATTATGGGGCAGACACTCTTCTTAGTACTTTAGCTATATTAACTCATTTAATGCTTACAAATACTCTATGAGGTAAATACCATACACCACAATCCTCATTTTTAAGAAACTAAGACAATTATGTCAGTCTCTTGCTCGAGGTCAAGCTAATAGAACAGAAATTTTAACCTATCACTTGGATCCAGCATCTGTGCTCTTAATACTCTAATCTGCCTAGAGAAATTTAAGAAAACGCAGAAATAAAATGAACGGTCTCCAAATAATAAAAAGAAGAGGGTAAAAAATGTTAGATCCCAATGTACAGTGAGATTGGGGCGCACAATCGGGGGAAAAATACAAAAGTAACACTTAACACCCAAGCTTTTCTGAAATTTGAAGTCTAAGATCCCACAAACTGACAATCCCAAGAATATCTATCTTGTCTCTGCAAAAAGAATCCTTTCTCATCTTTTCCGTGAAAATCTTAGTCATGACATCATTATATGTTTCAGCTAGGAATTATGACAGAATTTAGAAACTGCGTGTAGAAGATGTAACATTTATTCCTACGCCACTCTTCTGAAACATTTTAAGGATTTTTAAAAAGATATTCACAAGTTGTGGAGAATCACATTTTGGAGTAGTATCTTTGAATAAATTGTCAAGATACTTCGTTGAGCTTACTGGTTATCAACCTAAAACATGAAACTGAAAACTTATTTATGTCAATTCGGCTCTTACTGGCGAGTCAATTAAAACTCAGTTGGGTTAAATGTTGGTACCGAATGATTACGAATACCCATTTCAGAGCTTAAAAAAATCTGATTGCAAAACATCGCGCACTTGGCGAAGCCAGGAACCCACACTTAAATACATCTGCCTATACCACTGTTGCCCAAAATCTTCCAGGTCGCCACCCCCCTCACCTTTATCTTAAGTAAAAACGTTCAAAGAAGAAATCACCCACTCTTACTTCCTCAAAGGTAGTCACTCCCCACCCCCAAATCAAAAATCGATCCTCTCAATTCGGCTCCTCCTACAGAAAAGGCGACCTTCAGGCGCACCCGGTCTCCGCGGACAGGACGGAGGCGGACACAAAACCCCCTTTAATAAAGTCTCCCAAACTCCGCAAATCGAAGATCACTTTCCATCCTGAAAATTCCACAAGGGTCTTAGAGTGACAACCCTTACGCTCCTTTAACAGGGTCCCTAACTCTGCCCCGTCCTTCCAACTTTCTTAGAAAAGTCTCCAACGTGCCTTTTAAACTACTAGAATCTCAGACCCGCACTCTCCCCTTAAATCCCCCCAAACGCCAAAACACTCCCCATCACATGCAAACTGATTTCAGGGCAGACCTCTCAGACCCACGCAATCACTAGAACCACTCTCCTTCGCCTAGTTCCTGCTTGCTCTCGGCCCCACATCAAAATCCCCGTAGGCAATTTCAATTTTCTCCCGCACGCCCGCGTTTTCTTGAGTGACACCTCTCCCTCCCCCCACAGCAGCCCGCTCGTCCCCGCGCCCCCCGTTTTAAAAGAATTTAAAACTTTCACTCCGCAGTCTCGTAACTGCCAGGAGCTGCACTTACATTCTCGTCTCCAGAGAGGTCTGGATTGCTGTTCTCGTCACTGCTCAGCTTCTGCTTCTTGGCCGCAGGCATGTCTGTTCCCGCCGGCGCAGTCGACACTTCCCTCTCGGACATATTCCTCCGCCTCCCTCCAGGTTCCTGCCGCCTGGGGCGGGGCCTCCGCCACACCGCCGTCAAGCAAGCCCGGCCCGAGCTTGCCGCAAAATTGCCACTGCCGCCGCCACCTCCACCGCCCCCCCCACTGTCGCAAATCGCGCCCAGCCGCCGAGGCGGGCGTGCGTGCGACCCCGCCACACTGCTGAAAAAGGGGCGCGCACGCGCGCCCTCCCGCGCGGCTTCCTGGCTCCTTCCCTTCCCTAACTCCCGTCTTGCCCTTTTCCCGCCGCCCTCCCGGCAGTCTACACGATGTAAGATCCGTTGGATTAAGAGGGCAGTATTAAGTATGTCTCCCTTCCCACCACCGCCTCGAGAAGAGGCGAAACTCAAAGGGATGCTCCCTCACCCCCTTCCTCCTTCCAAAGACGTTTCAGCCGCAATTGGCCCGTTCCTTCGATCTCCGACCCGCTGCTAGGGAGCGAAAGTCTGTGGAATGGGCTACACCACCAATGTCCCAGGAAACGGGGGAAGATACAAGACGTCACCTCTTGCTTTAGCTGTGCATGCCACGTTTCCTTAATCTTGAACTTGGAGGACAGCGCTTCCTGACTATTCACGGAACTATTCATAACCTAATTCTTCCTTGAAGATAGAAATGCAAAAACAGTAACCTGCTTCCCCCTGGCTTCCCCCATCTGGCGAATGGAAAGTACCCGTCAGGGGATGCGCAGGCGCCGTGGCGTAC